>NW_027476269.1:0-50000 GCF_051020955.1 Megalopta genalis | reverse complement strand
CCAGCGCTTCGGGTTCGTGGTGTCGCTACTCACCAAAGGTCCTTACAGGAATCAGCCGACTAGCAGGACCCGACAAGTCGTATCCTACAGACCTTTCAACCTGCAGGGAACCCCCCTGCGCCTCGGATACGCCAGGCTTCACCCGTCCACCATTTCGGCAACCTTCATCCTTCTTCTCGCGAACATATCCTTAACCATCACACTAAAACATTCATATGTTGCCCTATCACCCAACACACTCGCCACATCCACACTTCCATCCTCACACACTTTCACACCACTTTCATTCAACCTACGGAGCTCATCGTACCATTTACACTTAACCAAAACGTGCTTCTAATCCTTATTTCCTTCATTACATCCACACATCCTAGTTTCACTCAATCCACGTTCCCATAAAAAGTCATTCATACTTCCATGCCCAGTCATCATGAAACATACATACAAGCTCGGTTCAAACTTAACATTCTTCCATGCAAAATGCACATTCTTTATGTATTCATACGTTACCCGTCCTTTCTCACTTGCATGCCATCTTCGCTGCCACACCTCTCTCATTCTTTCATTCATAAATTTTTCTTTCTCATTCTCATCCATTCCAGCCATTTCATTATCACTCAATAACTCATTCTCTCCTACATTCACACCATGCTTCACTTTCCATATCATGCCTCTCCTTCTACACTCCAGGTCCCAGGGAAGTGTACCCATGAGGACCTGCATGGCTTCGGTCGAGACAGTCCTGCACACATTCAAACAGGCATACAAAACTATTCTTTGACATTTATTCATAATTTCTCTTGCATACTTGTGTCTCATCGCATCACGCCATACACTTGCACCATACATCACACACGCTTCAAACAGACCTTTGTATATCACTCTCATGCCTTTCTTCCTCATTCTCCACTCACGTTTCATCACTCTACTCATTTTCCCAACCACTTTCATTATCTTTTCCTTCAATTGATTCAAATGTATTTTAAATTGCATTCTCTCGCTCATCCATATTCCCAAATATTTTACACATTCAACTCGCTTCATAGCTTTCTCATTCATACGCACATTCGGACTTCTTGTATATGCCAAATTCCCTTTCATCATCATCATTACACTCTTACTTTCAGACACATTCACTCCCACATGTTTTCCCCATTCACAAACAGTTCTCATCCATTCTGTTCCCTTCCTTTCCAGTTCCACCCGATTACGTCCTTCAACCATCAATACTAAGTCATCCGCATACGCAACGCACTTACATCCTTCCATATTCAGTTTCATCAGCAAATCATCCATCATAAGGTTCCATATAAACGGTCCACCTATGGAGCCCTGTAGACATCCACGCTCTACATGCTTCCATACTGTTTCATTCACTCCAATCATACAAACCATTCGATCCTTAAAATAATCCTTGCATAACACAATCTCATCACATTCAATCTGTCTTAACTTTCCAATCACGCGACTCCATTCTAAATTATCAAACGCTCCTTTAAAATCAATAAACATTCCCAGTACATACTTACAGTTACTCTGATGCACACATTCTTTCACTTTCAGCCACGCAGTTTCAGTCGATCTTCCTTTCATAAATCCCTGTTGCGCTTCATTCATTCTTCCACTCATCTTTTGCTCTAACCTTATAACCATCATTTTCTCTAGTATTTTCCCTAGTACTGATAATAAGCATATCGGCCTATAAGAACCAGGATCACTCTTGACTTTATCGGGAGACTTTAGTAACACAATCAGACGCGCTTTCTTCCATTCATTCGGAAATGAATCCGTTCTCAGGCACAAATCATACATACTTTTGATCCATTCCGGAATCGCTCGCCACACTTTCCTCATCATTTCCGCATTTATACCATCGAGTCCAGGTGCCTTTCCCAGTCTCATTTCTCCAATTGCTCTCTCTATTTCATTCCATTCAAATTTTTTCTCATTCTCTTCATTCACATCGTCATTCATTACACTAGTGTTATCACTCATTACTTCATTCCTACCATTCATTTCCGATGCCGGGAAGAGATGGTCCATTATCGCACTTGCACTTTCACTCCATGTTGCAGTCATTGTTCCATTTACATTCACAGTATTCAAACATTCATTTCGATCTTTCCCACGACATACTCGGTAAACGGGGCCCCACGGGTCCTCGTTACTCCATTTACTCACAAATTGCTTCCAACTTTCTTCCTTCACTCTGCAGATCTCCTTCTTGTACTCATTCACGCCTCTCTTACATTCCAACACTTTTTCATTCACATTCTCTCCTCGCCGTCGAGCAATCTGCATTTTCTTTCTCATATTCCTTACATCCTTCTTCATTCTCTCTAACTTTTCCGTCCACCACATAATCTTTCTCTTCCTTTCTTTCTGATGTGTCTTCAACCACTTATCATTCGCACTATAAATCCACTGCAACATTTCGGCCACCAACTCATCCGCACTTTTTTCATTCGTCGTATTTAGTTCACTCATAATCGCACTTTCTCTTAGATCATTCATATACCCTTGCCAATCAACGTTCTTACAAATCCACCTCCTCCCAGCATCGAAACATTCCATTCGCTCTTCATCACTTGTCATTTTAATACTCACAACATTATGGTCACTTATTCCCCATTCACACTCCACTTTCCATTCAAACTGACACCCGGCACACGAATCACTCACAACAGTCACGTCTATATCACTCTGTCCATTTGGGCCTGAGAACGTGTACCACTCACTCGGCTCATTTATCACTTGCATTCCATTCGCTATCACCCATTCTTCTAATTCTCCTCCACGCATTTCATTTTCTCTCGAGCGGCCGGCTCCCTTACTGTACCATAGGGGAGACACAGCATTCGCATCCATACCAGACACAATCTTTCTTCCTCGCAAACACTCACACACTGCGTCCATGTATCTAAGATACCCCTCTATATCTTCACCATATCTACAATACACGGACACCACATACAGCTCACCAAAGTCTCCCTTCAGCCATACACACACTCCATATTCATTTGTACATTCATTCACACAAACAGCTTCTATACATGCGTCATTTACAACTATAGCTGATCCAACCCGTTCACTCTTGTTCATAAACACTTTCATACTACCTGGCAATCCTTTCACACACCCATCTACAAACACATATGGCTCTTGTAGCATCGCCACACTTATCCTTTTTTCATTCATACTCACACCCAGATCACACATCACCGTATACGCCCGCTGACAATTACACTGTATCATACTTAAACTACCTCTACTCGTAACTAATTCTCATTCTCTCTCGTTCAGCCACACGCAGATATTCCGGACACTGTTCAGACATAACCGGGTGGTCGCACTCATTCCCTTTCAAACGAAAATTACGACATACATACTTATCTCTTACGCAATTCATTCGCACATGCCCTTTTTCACAACATTTCTGACATAAATTCTCCTTTTCTTTACATTCTTTGGCAATATGCCCAAACCCACAACATTTGAAACACCTCATTACACTCACATATTCTTTAAACTTACATGCTCTCCATTTCACATACACGCGTCCTTCTTCAAATAATTTATTCATCATTTTCACATTCATTTCCACTATCACGCTTCCTACACTCACATCCTTTCTACTCCTCCTACTTACTACTCGTACTTTCTCCTTAAACTCATCCATACTCACACAGTCCTTTAAATTTTTCTCATACAACTCATTCATAAAATCTTCTCCTGCCATTTCGTTTGGGACGTCGAATATCATAATCTTCGGCCCAATTTTTCTCGGCATCTCGACTTTTAACCCCACTTTGGAGAACTTCTCACAGTCTCGCACTTTCTTCAGATCATCGATACTGACTGTCTCGATAGCTAATCCACCGCTTCTAATCTTTCGTACAGCTTTCACCCTCACATTCAGTTCCTTACTTACTTCATCCATCACCTTCTCTCTCACTTGCTCACTGGTCATTTTTACCTTGTCATCTTTTGGTTTCACAATTACCGCATACTTCTTCTCTTTTGTTTCATTCACTCTACTTTTTTCCTTCTGCCTTATCACATTCACTCCAGCAACATTTGCATACGTCTTACTTGATGTAACAGGCACACTTGCGTTTTTCACACATTCTTCTAATCTTCGTTTTAGTCTCTCATTCTCGCATATCAGCCTCATCATGCATTCTTCATACTCACTCACACAGTTCAATACGAGTTCACTCACGCCTTTCGACACGCGATTTGATTCATTAAATATGCATTTCCTCAATTTCTCACCCACTGTTCTCATACACATCATCTCATTCGCTTCCGCATCCCGGACATTCGTTGTTTCACACACACTCATAGTTGACCTCATACTTCAAACATCCTCATCGCTCGACTCATTCTCTACTATCTTTCGCCTCTTGCTCACACTCCTACTGGCACCTCCTCTTCCCATTTCAGAATTTCTTCCTCTTTCGACGCTTCCCGAACTCCTTACTTCCTCCCTATTACTACCCTCTCCTACTTCTTCACTCTTTCCTTCCCCCAAAATAGATTGTAAATTAATTTTTGAATTCTTTTTTCTCATTTTTATTCCCACGAGTATGGGGGATAGTCGGTCCACCTGGGAAGAGCCCCCTATGCCCAGGCAAGGCTATTTACAACTAAACTTCGCCCGACGTTCAGAGGTTGGTCGCTAGTGGCTGGTGCACCCACCAGCCACACCCCGATACCATCGATCGGGGTGTACCCCATCGCCGCGCACCATAGCTTAGGGTTAGGGATTTTTTAGAGAGGTTATCATCCTCGCGGACCGGCCGGTTAAACAGACATTGGACAGTTAGTTAGTGTCGTCGTTGTGAGTCTAAAGATGGGCTATGCCTGGGTCCTATGTGGACTATACTAGCCGCTCTCTCGACGCGTGCCGATGGTCTGGCTCTACCCTCGTTCGTTATCGTGACAGGGGAAGACAACGTGCTACTCCCGCTGCCACCTCGGGTCCAACCCAATCCAGGCACTCTTGACGGAGTAGTGTTAAAGTCAATTTATCTCCGCAAGAGGGGCTTCAGCCTGGCCCGAGGGGACGAACCCCGAGGGGTCCGCCCAGCATGCCGTTCGAATGGCGGAGTGGACAAGTCCACGTCTGCCCGTCACTCAAGTCGGACACGGGACGACTCCAAAGCTAGCGCCGCCTGATAGGAAGCGCAAGCTGGGTCCCGCGACTTGTGTGCACTAGCCCACCCTCTGTCCTTGCAATTAGAGCAGACCGGAGGTTCACTCTTCTTGCTACAGAGCGTGAAGGTATGCCCCTTTTGGGAGCAGTGACCGCACACATCCTCCTTGAATTTACAACGCTTCGAGGTATGCCCGAAGCGTTGGCAACGGTAGCACCGAAGCACCTGGACGAAATCCCGTACACGACAGGAGTTCCATCCAAGGTAAACTCGGCTACCCCTCTGCTTCAGCCGCTGAAGATTCTGCGGACTGACAGCAACGACCCAGTTGGCTGTCTCCGGGGTCTTGCCAGCCATGCGGCTGACCCGAATTCCCGAAGGCACATCCTTCTGATTCGCATCGCAGAGATTTTGCCTCCAAATACTGGAGGCAATTTCCTCCTTACCCATCCGACGCGGGACGTCGTAAACTAAAACCTCGGGGTCCCGCTTGGTAGGTAAGGAGACGGACAGACCCGCGCTCCGGAGCTTCTTATTGCCAACGAAGGCTTGCAGGTCCTCGTTTCGGTCGGTCTCGACGACGATGCCACCGGAGTGGATGCGTCGGACCGACTTTATTCGGATCGCCTCCTTCGCTGGTTTAATGAGGGACAGAACAGTAACCTTCGTAACTTCGCTGCTCTGTCCTTTTTCCTTCGGCGGGAAGATTTTCACCACATGCTGCGATTGTGGCCGTCTTCCCGCTTCCAGAGAAGCTCTTTTGCAGTCGACTTTGTTCACTTGGGCGTAAGTCGGCTGCGCGGCATTGCAGGCCGTCTTCGGGAGAGTTCCCTTGGACGGCCCAGGTCGCATCGCACTCATTACGGCAGGACGCGCTTTTAGGTCCGCCCTGACCGCGGCGAGTTGCCCTTCGACGAAGCTATTCCGTTGAATAAGCTCCTGAACCAACTCGTTGAGTGCCTCAACCTCGGCGAGTATCTTTGACCCGGACTCCTTATTGACTTTCGACTCAGGTCGAAAGCAAAAGGTCCGTATTTCGGACACTCGCCTAAAGGCTTCGTCTCTTACGAGATCGAGAGGCCGTACCTTTTGCCCGGAGAACGTCCCCTTCGGTCTCCTGGCCCGGTTTACTGCGGCCTTGCCGGTGGGTGCGCCCGGCTTGGCTCGCTTCGACTTTTTGGTGACGGTTTGCCAACCGTCACCAGTAGGGCCCTCGACACGCTCGGGTGCCGACTGCACCTTCACGAGTGACGTGTCTCCGACTCGTTCGATTACTACCACGTTACCGGTGTCCGGCGTACCTTCTACCGTGGGCTCGGTTTTCACCGAGACCGCTCGCGTGGGAGTCACACATCTTTGCAAGATCACACGAGGATTGGCGATATTAATCACCTTCCCGGATCTTGTCTTTCTCACAGACGCGGGGGGACTGACAGCTGCATTTGCAGTTCCCGCGTCTGCGGCGACGGCTTCACTCCGAGTAGGAGCTGGACCCGTCGTCTTTGGACGCTTAGTTTTTGTTTGTTCATTATTTTTATTAAGACCCATAATGTGTCTTGGTCTTTCATCCAGTGCGCTCCCCGGCCACCACCGACCCGCACAATTTGGAACCCGCCAAAGGCTGAGTTAGGGCTACGCACCGAATATAGTCTGCTGGCTGGGTCGGTTTCCTTACCCAGCCCGCGTCCTCGCCCAGCAGAACCCACTTGCCCGAAGCGTGTGGTCGTTCCAAGCCGATTGACTGGACCAGGGCTTCTTTTCTCGTCCAGCCGCCCATCTAGCCGAAGCAGAGGCCAAAGGTACGTGTTGGGGACGTCTCACCCGCAGGAGAGGGCCCCCTCAGATCCCAGGATCCTCTTTTCCGACGACAAGGGTCGCCACGCACGGCAAACACGTGGGAGACAGCAGTCGGAGAGGCTGCCTCTTCCTCTCCACCACACTTCGTTCAGTTCGCTGCGTATTAAGAACACGAGCTATCCAGCGGTACCTTTTTCGTGGAAGCTCAAGTGTGGCTAGGGCACGTTTGCCCCTTGCGGCCTGGGTTGCCCAGGGGATTGATTGCATCCCATGTATTCCTGAGCCCAGCGGAGTGTTGTCTAGTGACGTGTTCCGCCGACGAAAAACGGTCTGAAAAACCGTTTAATGTGAACTGGGGAACTGATGCCACGAATGACAACAGTTCCCCAGTCGGAAGTCATACAGCACATACAGTGCTGTACAAAGAACACGCCACAGCCCGTATGCTGAATCAGGGCCTCGCCATTATGCGAAGTACTACATGTACGGCGCACTGACGGTCTCTAATGCCTTCATCGCCGATACACCCATCGACTCGGCCGATCAACCCTCCTACGCGAGGGCTAGTTCGGGGGTTATCTCCCGCCCTGGGTGGCCACAGACCGCCACCGCCACAGACATTGGACAATTGTTTAAACAATTTTTTTGTGCAATCAACGGCAAGAGCGTTGAACTAGCCCCAACATGGAGGTTGCCTCTTCCGGAGACAACCGCCAAATGAAGAAGAGGGTACTCTCGGACTCTGACTCCGAGCCACCTCCGACCAAACCTTCCGGCCGCCGAAGAAGACCAGTCGGAAGAAAACAAAGAAGAAGAAGAAGGAGAAACAACCGACCCAGGGAGCAAGCACCAGAGCGAACATCGGACAAAACATCGGATGAAGACGCCAGTGTGGTCGCGTCCAGGGCAAGCGCGGCCAAGGCGTATCGACAGATGCTGCACACCATCACGCTTCCGCAGAACGACATCCCGGCCCCCGTGGTACTCGCCCTGTGCACGCAGGCCACCAGGCTAAACGACTGCCTGGTCAAAACGCTCGCCTACTGCAGCAAGCTGGAGGGGTGCCTCGACGAAGCCGAGACGCATACCAAGGTGCACGCGCGCTCCTGCCAGGCCTTCCAGGAGCAAGCCACCGCTGTCGCCGTCGCCGTCACTGCGAGGAAGCCTCCCACGTACGCGGAGCGCGTCGGAGTCAAGTCAGCGGTCGCGGCGAGGTCGACCCAAAAACAGGACACGCCGAACGTCGTAATTATAACTCCGTCGGATCAAACGAAATTTGACGACAGTGCTAAGACCAAGGAGACTGTCTTCCAACTGGTGTCTCCAAGGTCCCATTGCCTTCGGATCAAGGGAGTCCGAAAAATTCAGGGCTCGGGCGTCGCCTTGATCACGGCCAACAAATCCGACGTCGCCACACTCATGGCCGACGACAAGCTCCGGGCTGCCGGTCTTGTTGTGGCACCCGCGCTGAAGAAGAACCCCAGGATTATAATCTTTGACGTCCCCCGAGCTCAGGACGACAAAGAAATCGTTGGAGCTGTAGTCGACCAAAACCTCGGGAAGGAAGAGGCCGCCGCGGTCAAGAAGGAGATGAACCTGGTGTTCAAAAGCGGAGACAAAGTCAGGGATAGGTGTAATCTGGTTTTTGAGGTTTCCAGACGTGCCCGCGATCTCTTAGTGCCAAAGGAGAGGCTCTACGTCGGCTGGAGCTGCTGTCGAATCTTAGCGTGACGAGATGCTATAAATGCAAGGGCTTTGGACACCCGGCCAAATTCTGTAAGGCCGAAAAAGAAGTCTGTGGCCACTGCGCCGAGGCGGGGCACAATTTTAAGGTGTGCCCAAAAAGGAAAAACCAGCTACCTGTGCCAACTGCTCAAAGGCAGGAAAGAGCTCTACGCACTGCGTTACGAGCAAAGACTGCCCCGTGTACATCTCGGCCATAAACGTGCCGCTCTCACGCACGGATTATAGTTATTAACCCCTTGGCTACTGAGAGCGCCTTTAGACGCCCAGCGCAGTTTGGCTTTATGACACGGCAGGCACCTAGAGGCGCTTGACGCAGTAAGGCTTTCTGACACGGAGGGCGCCTAGAGGCGCTTGACGCAGTAAGGCTTTCTGACACGGAGGGCGCCTAGAGGCGCCGCGAAAATTATATCGATATTTATTCTCATAAATCTTAGTTAAGAGAGAGTTAATGTTCATTGCATCTTCTACTACCTGCTACCTCAATATTTAAATATTAACGAAACATAAAAAAAGGAAAATTAGACGGAGTGGAGACACGCGCTTTGTTATTTATATCCTCAGGAGCAGACAATAAGCGAATTGTAAAGATATCACTTCGTATTCTGGTGACTATGTTTTTCTCAGTGAATCATTCCATACCGCCTCATCTTACAATTTAAATTTAAATTTTACAATTATTTTTTTGTTTTATCCCTAGTATGAAAAATTCGAATACGAAAATGAACAAAAAAAACGTACAAACATGGTGCACCATATAATTCCGATTCAGAAGCAAGTGGTATTGAAATGCCTGTTCCTTTTTACAAGCGGGAACTTAAGAAAGGTCGCCTTTTATCTTCATCAGAATCGGAAGATGATAGTATAAAAGTGGCACCAAAGCAAACAAAACGTAAAACGAAATTTTCCAGGACGCGAAGACATTTTGAACCAACAATTTACGAATTTGATAACCAGAATAGTGGAATCAAAACAAATATAACTAGAAAATCATCCATCCTCGAAATGTTTCAAACGTTTTTTTCGGGAGAGTTAATAGAATCCATTGTAGAGCAGACCAACAAATCTTTCGAAAATAATACAAGAGGCGACATACACAGTACTAAGGCAACTACTGTACCAGAAATGTATAATTTTTTAGCCATTAACATGTTAATGGGGCGAATTCATAAAATATCTTTATCAGAATACTGGTGTAAAGATAAGTTAATAAGAACAGAGTCATTTCGAAAAATAATGTCTAGAGATAGATATACACTATTGCTAAAAAACTTGCGTTTTTATGATAACAATATTATGAATCACGATCCAATTATGAAAATACGTTATATTGTTGAACAGTTAAGAACATCATTTAAAAGTGCATTTTATCCATTTGAGAAATTATGTATAGACGAAAGCCTGATAAAGTTTAAAGGAAGATGTTATTTTAAACAATTTGTACCGTCGAAACGAAGTAGGTTCGGCATAAAATCCTACGTATTGTGTGATATTCAGACAGGCTACATACAAGATTTACTCGTATATTCCGGGGCAAATATGATAATTTCTGAAGATATACCATCCAAATCAATAGGAAAGTACGGGCAGATCGTGATGACACTTCTTAAACCATATCTTGGCAGAGGTCACACACTCGTCGTGGATAATTGGTATAGCAGTCCCAGTTTATTTCTCGAACTACATAAAAACCTAACCAACGCGTACGGAACGGTAACAAAAAATAGGCTGGATATACCAGACTTCAGAAAAAAGATTAAAAAAGGTGAATGAGTATTTCGGTCAACGGAAAATATGTTAGCTTTGAAATGGATGGACAAGAGGGAATCTGGATGATTACGACCTATCATTCTGCAAATATGATCGAGACAGATAAAATACATTACTTTACAAAAGACAAAATAATTAAACCACATTGTGTGTGTGTGTGTGCATATATATATAGTAGATTATAATAACACAATGGGGGCAGTTGACAAAGTTGACCAGATTTTATATAGTGTAAATTCAACCCCCCCCCCCCCAGGAAAAGTTTAAAATGGTACAAAAAGTTTTTCTTTCATTTATTAGATTTAGCTATATATAATACATTTATATTATATAAGTATATAACTGGAAAAAACCTATCATTTCCAAAATTTCATTTACATTTAATAAAACAAATTTTACGCAAGTACCAACACATTTTCCATCTCTTTACATAAAAAACGGATTAATAAGAAAAAACACCAGACGCAAATGTGTCGTACGTAAAAAACATAACAAAAGACGTGAGACACATTACCAGTGTGAGAAATGTCATGTAGGACTCTGTATTCATCCGTGTTTCGAAATGTATCACACTTTACTTGATTATTAAATATTTCGTTATTTTTTATTTAGACAATGTTTATTAGATATTTATGCTAAGTCAGATTCAAGAAAATAAATAATATTGTTTTAATATAGTAAAATTCAGATTTTTGATTATTGAAATATGTTTTAACAAAAATGCATCCCTACCCAAAAATTCGCCGTTCTCGGCGCAGATCGTAACACAATCCCTGCCGTATGGTACGATCGGTGCGTAACAAAGTGTGCCGTAGTTAAAGGGTTAAGCCTCACACCAAAAGTATCCCTGGCATTACGATCATGCAGCACAATATGAGGCGCTCACGCTTGGTGTCGCTGGAGGTCGACAGGATGATGACGGACAAGCGCATCGACGTTCTTCTGGCACAGGGGCCCTATAGTGTCAGAGGGAAACTCGTTGGCATTAACTCTTCCGCCACGATCATCATGGAGCGGGGAGCGGTGCCGAGGCCATGGCAGCTATCATCGTGCGGAATCCGAGCATTGCGACGCTTAAAATCACGCATCTCAGTGACGAGCACTGTGTTAGCGCGGAGATCACCGGCCCCTTCGGCCGCCTGTACGTGGCCTCAGTTTATTTCCAATGCTCCGACAGTATCGCCCCATACCTGGACAGAGTCGACAGGCTGGTCGCCCTTCTCCTGGGACAGAAACTGGTCCTGGGGGCCGACGTTAACGCCAAGTCCGCTCTGTGGCACTCCCACGAGCACCCACCGCACCGGACAGACGAGAGCGGCGAACTTATCAAGGACAGGATAGCGCAGTGGGGCCTCACGGTCCTAAACGAGCCCGGCGCCCTGCCGACCTACAGGTCCCACAGAGGCGCTTCAAACATCGACGTGACGCTTGCCTCGGACGCAGTCCTCCCGTTCGTTCACGACTGGAGTGTCAGGGAGCGATGGACGGCCAGCGACCATAGTGTCATCCTGCTGCACCTGGGCCCCGACAGGGCACCCCTGAGCCGGGGGCGGAACGAGAGGTTCAACGTTGCCGCGGCCGACTGGGGGCGTTACCGGAACGCTCTGACCGAGCTGAGGAGGAACCGTGATCTCTCGGTCCATCCGAATACCGACCTCGGGATCACGCGGGCCGTCTGTGCGGTTCAGGACCTTGTGACGGCGTGCAGGACCATCATGAAAATTAAAACGCCTCGCGCAAGAACTGCCCCATGGTGGACTCCCGAGCTCAACAGAGCAAAAAGGAGCACATACGCGGCCAGGAAGCGCTACCACCGGGAAGCCATCCCGGATCTGAAGTCCGCGAAGAGAGCGACCTACCTGCGGCTTAGGCGCTCGTACTAGGACTCGGTCCGCGAGGCAAAAAAGGCCAGCTGGCATTCCTTCGTCACGGACACCGGGAACCGCGACCTCTGGGGCACAGTCTACAAACTGTGTACAAGAAGGTTCACCCCGGACATGGCCCTCACGACTAAAGGCACAGCGGACACCGCCCCAACATGGGGAGCCTGCGCGAGGATCCTTCTTGACGCCCTCGTGCCGGACGACACCCCGGACATCACCCGGGAGCAGGAGGATAGACGGGGTGAGGCGCTGACCCCAACAACTGTGCCGGACACGCACCCCCCCCCCCCTCACGGAGGAGGAGCTCCGAGTGGCGATCTCGGGTACAAAGAACGGCAAGGCCCCCGGTATCGATCGTATCGAGGTGGAAGTCCTCAAGGCCTCGTACAGGACCATTCTCGGCGAGATTCTGGACATCTATAATGCATGTCTACGGCACGGAGTCTTCCCTGGCCCATGGAAAATCGGCTCCATCCGCGCCCTCTTGAAGGGGCCCGGCAGGGTCGCTGGCAACCTGGCTTCGTACCGACCGATCTGTCTCCTGCCGATGCTGAGGAAGTGCTTCGAGAGGCTACTCAGGAGGCTCGAACCTGTCCTGCTGGACCCCCGGCACGCGAGCGCCGACCAGTACGGGTTTAGGACGGGAAGGTCAACAACGGATGCTATCCTGGAAATGAGGAGATTGGTGGTCGCCTCACGCCGAAAATACGTTTTAGCCCTCCTTTTTGACATCAGGGGGGCCTTTGACAACGTCTGGTGGCCCAGCATCCTACACCACCTTAGGATCAGGTCCTGCCCCGGGAACCTCTACGCGGTGATCGCGGACTATCTCCGGGACCGCTCGGCGGTCCTCATGGACAGACACGAGCGAGTCAGCAAGACGGCCATCAACGGGTGCCCCCAGGGCTCAATCCAGGGGCCTAGCCTCTGGAACCTGGTCTTCGATGACCTTCTTCGGGAGCTGCGGAACGCCGGGACCAGATTTGTCGCATACGCTGACGACCTGCTGGTCATAGTTGACGGGAATAGTCGCGCCTACCTCGAACGGGCGGGCCGGGCGGCTGCGGCTGCCATCGAGGAATGGTGCGCAAAGGAGAAGCTCGCCCTGTCACCCGACAAGACTGAGATGATCCTGCTCAGTGGAACCCTGGACATCAAGAGGCCACCGACCATCAGGATCGGGGAAAGACAGGCGCGCATGTTCAGGTCCGTCCGGTACCTGGGCGTGCACTTCGACGAGCGCCTCAAGATTGGCACGCACGCCAGGGCCATCAAGATCAAGACCCTGGAAAAATTTGGCGCACTACTTGCTGTGGCCAGACGGGACTGGGGCCTCAAGTTCAGGTTCACGCTCACCCTCTATCAGGGCGTCTTCGTCCCCATCGCGACATATGCGGCCGCAGCGTGGCGGGACCTCCTCACCAGAAGGGACATGCTGGAGCTGACCAGGGCCCAGCGACTCATCTTGCTCAGGATGGCGTCGGCATAGAGGACGGTGTCGGCGGACGCGCTTCCGGTCCTGCTGGGCGCCCCCACCCTCCATCGACCTGAAGCTCAAGGAGGCTGACTGCAGATATAGGCTGCGGGATGGCTTAGACACTGCCTCAGTAGTGCCCACGGCGGCAGCGGACGCGGACGCGGGAGGAGATGCGCTGGCGGCGATCAGAGCGGCCCTTCTGGATGAGTGGCAGGCCAAATGGACTGGCAGCACCAAGGGAAGGCACACCTTCAGTGTCTTCTCGAGTGTAGAGGCAAGGCTGGGGTCAAGATGGGTAAAACCCAACCACTATACCTCCCAGTTCCTCACAGGACACGGGGATTTCGCGGCCAAACTGCACCACCTTAGCATTGCTCAGACTCCGGCCTGCAGATGCGGCTTCAGCTTGGAGGACCCGCTGCACACCTTGCTGGACTGCCCACAATTCGCTAAGGAGAAGAGAGGCCTGCGGGAGCGTTGCGCGGCCCTCGGGATAAAGTGGCCGCCGACCCTAGACGCCCTCGTCGCCGAGGACCTATATGGGGAGTTTGCGGCCGCAGCACGCAGTATCCTACGCGCAAAGGAGCGCTTCTGGGAGATGCCGACCGGGGGAAGACCGCCGACGACAACCAGGGACGAACAACTACGACCCGCCACAGTAACAACCAGGTCCGCCGTCAACAGACCCGGGCCGCCTCCTGACCCGGATCCCTGAGACGCAGCATCCGGAACCCATCACCATCACCATACACCATAGCACACGCACACCTACACAAGCACACACAAACACACACACACACACACACACAAAATTCACACCAGCCCTGACCGCGGTAGCAGGCAGCACTTCGGTGTTGATGCGGTAGAGCTTTGTCGGCGACAGTCTCGACTGAAGCCAACCTGCACGGGATCGGGCGAAAGCCGGAGACTCTACCTCCACGTGGTCCTGCTGGACAGCGCTGGCCGGCGCCAAGCGACGGCCGGGGCTGACTAAACGAGTCGCTTCCTACTAGGTAGATCAAACTTGTCGAATGAGGCGTACAGCCGAGGGAAGTGTTTTTCCAAGTCAATCCTGGCAGAACATCAAGCTAGCGGTTCCCCTGGCATTGGCTCGCTGGAGAGTGGTGGCCAAGCACCATCTGGCCGGTCCAAGCCGATATGGGCGCAAGCCTCAGGCGCGGCGTAGTCGACTCCCGACTCACGGACCACAGCAAACTGTCCCTATCTACGGACTTCACCGCTAGGTGGCGAGTTGTGAAGACGCGCGTCCACGTCGCTCCGTCACAGAGGTTGATTTTAAGTGGTAAAAGTGCCGACAGATACAAGTGCAGTGATCAGAAGTGTAGAACAGGCAGAGACAAACATTTCAAGACATTAATCGTGAAAATCGATAAAGAAGTGTGAAACAAATCGTAGTGCAAAGTTTCGACAAACACGTGTCCCGACTCGCCGAAGTCCGGGACACGAGAGATCGGATTCCTGCGGGCATAACGATCGGAAATCAAAGCAGTGAACTATAAAACAAAGTGCCTGTGATACCGATTAATCTGATATATCGATAGTGCAAATAGCGAAAAAACAGTGGAAATAATCATCGTAAACAGATCGAAGAACACACGTGCTCCCACCTCGAGCTTCGAGACGCCACCGCCAGCGGGGTGCGGCGCTCCAGTCGAGAGTCGCGCGTTCTGATTGGCTACCGCGGAGGCAAGCGAAGCAACAGAGTTTCCCGTCTACCTAAACGGAATCAGTGCCGCCAACCCAAAAATTTTAGGCAAAGTTGGTTGCAATAGTTATTCCCAACAGGAAATCTACTTTGAGTCCCCGCTCGAGGGACCACGGACTATATAAACTTCACTGGGCGCCTAATTCAAACCAAGTTCCTGTAAACACGGAAAAACATTACAAGCAGCTGATAAACAACGGAGCAACAATAATTAATAAATAAATAAATAATAAATAAATAAATAATAATTGATTAATTAATTAATTTAATTTTATTAATTTTTTTTCAAGTGAGAAAGGAAAGTGAGTAGCGGCAGACTGGGCAGCCACGGAGGTGGAAGGCGATTGGATCGTCGCCCAATCCAGGGCTGCTAAAAAACTTGGCGAGGCGATCGAGCGAAGGAACATAAACAGAAGGAAAGCTGACTCGGAAGTGGAGTTAGAAGACAAGAGGCTACACAATGACTCAGAATCCACCGAGCCCTCCCCCTTACTCCTCCTGCTTACGTTCAGTAGGGAATTGGCCGACAGCCTACCTATCGAGGACGCCAGACACTTCAAAAACCTGATTAAGGAGGCATACACCTACTCCGAGACGATTATCAAGGAGAACAAGGCTCTGAAACTAAAGATTAGAAGTACCAGTTTGATTGAGGCTAAGATCGAAAGCCTCAGTAATGTAGTCCAAAATGTCGTCCACACAGTGAACAAGTTAAACAGAACCGAGACCCAACCCAAGGCTAACAACGGTAAAACTGGAGCCACGTATGCATCCATTGCACGCTCCACGCCCGCTACCACAACCAACGTTAAAAAAACCACCCCAACAAGGTACGTGGCCACGATCTACCCGGCAACAAACTCTGAGACATGCAGCAGTGAGAATACCAAGCAGATTATTATCAAGAACATTGCACCCATCAAGGACAACATCAAAATAAGAAACGTGCGCAAGATAAAAGACAACGGGGTACTGATTGAAACTGAGACCAAGGAGGACGTCGAGAAAATTCTCCAAAACAAGAAAATCACGGAAGCCGGTCTCAAAGCTGACCTGCCACCAAAAAAGAAGCCACGAACCATCATATATTTGGTACAGAACGACGTCATGGAAACGGAACTGTTAGCTGCGTTACTCAAGCAGAATTTGGAACACCTCACCAAGGAGGAATTCTCCCAGAAAGTCAAGGTTCTGTTTAAAACGGGGGACAGGACAAAGGACGCTACTAACTGGGTGATAGAGACAGCCCCTGAGGTAAAAGAATGCAGCGGGGAGGGTATTCATTGGCTGGCACTCGTGCGCCCTGCGAGACTACAATGCTGTCAGCAGGTACTACAAGTGCAAATCATTCGGCCACATCGCCAAGTATTGCAAAGCCTCCACGGAGTCATGTGGCCACTGCGCTGAGGACGGCCACACAGCGGCCACATAACCACTCCTCGAGAACGAAGGAATGCCCAGCCTACTGCCACGCAATGGAGGTGCAGAAATCCCAGATCGATTATGGTAAGTAAGACCACACTGTTTACTATCACAGGAATCACTGGAGGCAACACCCTGCAACACAGTAGGGATCGTATCCCCGACACTACACTTGCACAGATTAATGTAAATAATTGCAAAACGGCCATGGATGAGCTAAGACTGATAGTTTCGAGGAAGAAGCTAGATGTCCTAGCGATCCAGGAGCCGCACATACACCATAACACAAAACTCCCGAACACCATGGGCATCAGCATACAACTAATAATAGACAATAAACCGTTTTCTAACAATGCTTCCAGGAATAAAATCAAAAGCGCCCTAGCCGTCTGCAACCCGGCGATCACGGCACTGAAGCTGGAGCACATGTGTAACACGCACTTCACCTGTGCGGAGCTTACTGCAGGGGTTCAAAGCTTCTATGTCGTGAGCGCTTACTTCCAGTGCTCGGACCTCATCACCAGGTACATTAAGCACTTGGTAGAATACTGTCCAGTCTCCGGGGCAAGAGTGTCATTGTCCTCGCGGACGTGAATGCCAAGTCGACACTGTGGCACAATGCAGATACGGACAGCAGAGGAGAAGCGGTGGAGGAGTTAATCTCCCACCACAACCTCCTCGTCGCTAACAGGCCTTCCAGCCTATGTACCTTCGACAACATGAGAGGCAAATCCAACGTCGATGTGTCTCTGATCGCTGGCCCACTGGCGAACAGGGTGCATCGATGGAGGATACAGGACAACCAAACCGCGAGCGATCATAATTTAATCGCCGTGGAGATAGAAAACTCTTCAGCTGGGGATCACAGTTCCGTATCGAGCAGATTCAATCTGAAATGAGCCAACTGGGAGAGATTCGAGAGAGTACTCGCTGCTAAATCCCGGTATACACAGGAAACGACTGCATGCCGCAGCGATCGGGGACATGATAGCTCGGGCCTGTGAGGCGGCAATCCCCAGGAAAACCTGCTTCGCTAAGTCGGTTCCCTGGTGGACTGCGGAGCTGGACATTCTAAAAAAGAAAGTTCGAAGGCTCAGGAGGCAGTGCCAGCACACCAGAAATCGTACACAACTAGAGCAATTAACAACACAATAAAAACAAACTAGAAACAAATACCACGCATGCATTAGAAAGGCGAAACTCCTAGCTGGCATTCGTTTGTAACAGCTGAGGGGAAGAAAGACCCCTGGGGAGTAGTTTACAGACTACAAACGAGCAAAGGTTGCAAAGGCCTGCAACAACCATACAGACAATGACACTCACACAATTACATGGCAAGACACCACTGCACTGCTTCTGCGTAACCTCGTACCGGATGATGAGACGAGCACTGAGACGCAGTGGCACAGGCGACTTCGGTCCAATGTAAAAGAATCGCCCAACACCACTGACACCACTCAATTCACCACTCCAGAGATCGAGGCGGCCATCCGGAAACTTAAAAGGGGGAAGGCCCCAGGCATCGACGCAATGGAACCCGAAGTAGTACAAAGGTCCTGGCCCATACTACACGCGGAGATCACACAACCGTACAACACGTGTCTCTCATCGGCAACATTTCCGGTAAGGTAGAAGCGGGGTGAAATTAAAGTTCTTCTAAAGAACGAAGAAAAGGACCCCGCGAACCCCAAATCCTACAGGCCTGTCTACCTCCTCCCGGTACTCAGCAAGGTCCTGGAGAGGCTGATAGCAGCAAAGTTAAAGGATATATTTGAGAACCATTCGCATACCTCTGATCAGCAATTCGGCTTCCGTCCAGCCAGATCCACGGAGGAAGCAATTGTTAAAGTCAGACGGATCACATCGCAAAGCCGAGAGAGATACGTGATTGGTGTACTATTTGACATAGCTGGCGCATTCGACAATATCTGGTGGCCCTCCATCCTTGACAGCCTGAAGTAACGTAACTGTCCGGCGAATCTGTACAGGCTCATCCGTAACTATCTCTAGGAGAGGTCTGTGCAGATTAAGACTAATAGCAACATTGCAGAGAAAGCGGTAACAAAAGGATGCCCCCAAGGCTCAGTCCTGGGCCCGAGGTTCTGGAACCTGGTATTTTACGGTCTACTAAATACTATGGCACACAGCAATATAATAAGCATCGTCTATGCCGACGACCTCCTGGTATTGGTGACTCCAGGAGGGAACTCGAGGTCAGAGGCAATGCTGCCACTAAAATCAAAGCCGACTGGTGCAAGAATCACAAGCTACACCTTTCTGACTCCAAAACGGAAATGATCCTCCTCAAAGGATTCTTAGATACCAGGTGCCCTTCCACGATTAAAATTGGGAATAGCACAATAGCAATGAGGAAAACCGTCAGATACCTAGGTATGAACTCCGGCCCCAGATTTAACATCACCCCGCACATCAAGGAGGTCTCTCGGAAAAGCAAGGCCGTATTCCAGGGATTCGTGAGAGTTTGCAAAGCAAAGTGGGGTCTCAACTACGGCACCACCCTTAAACTATATAAGGGTGTCTTTGTGCCGGTTGTGATGAACGCAGTGGCCGGGTGGGCGGACAAAACCAATGTTCACCACCTTAGAAGACTACAAAGTGCACAGAGGAACGCCCTACTAAGAGTAACAAGGGCATATAGGACAATCTCGAACGAGGCTCTGATGGTACTGGCCCCTGCTAAACCGATAGACCTCATTCTTCAGGATAGAATGGCTGTATTCTGTCTCAGGAAAGGGGAAGAGGTGACGATCGGGGATACGATCCTCTCAACAGGCCCACGAACACAACACGACGACAGTGACAACACAACAGAACAAATACTACGCAACATAAAGAATCACACCCTGAATATCCGGCAAGAAAGATGGGATTCCACCCCAAAGGGCCGAATCACCTATGAATTCTCCCCAGATATCAGGACAAGACTTGGGGTGAGACTAGAGCCGGACTTCTACCCTATGCGGTCGCCACCTTGTCGTGGTATAGGGGCTTAAGTAACTGTGATGAAGACTGGAGCGATGCCGGCGGGAACTTCGGTTCCTGACAGGGCCTCCCAAGCCGGTAAGGTCCAGTCTGAGCGGTGAAAACTAAGAGCGATCAATGAAGATTATGGACTATGTCGTTAAACAACAGCGTAGAGTTTACTGCTCAGGGGGCGTCGGAACCGCCAGAGCCCGTTGTGGACGGGTGTAGGCGAGCAGGCCCCGCACAACGGTCATCCGACTACTGTTTTTCGAGTAGGGTGGAACCCCTGGTTCTCCCGATGAACACGGCTACAGAGAGGAAACACGGTGCGGACACTGGGAGTGCCCGCACCAAACACAAGACAACGGAGAAGGACGCCCGAGTAAGTCTGACAAGGATCGACTCGGCGGCGACCAACCTGGCGAAGAATGCGGAAGGGCGCAAGCCAGCGGGGAAACTCGACCGGGTGGATACTGAAGGCACCACCGGGAACCGTGCGGCTGAGGACCCTTGGGCCAGGACGATGGAAATAGGGAGATTCACGGGGTGAAGCGCACCAGGAATCAAATCACGGACTCCGACAAGGAAGACAGCGACGGGACTGCGCGGACTGAGGGAGGAAGGGGCACCAGAGGGAAATTCTGGAAGAGAAATACCAGCGACTCTGGGTCCGATGGCTGCTGTCCTGGATGGCACGGGGGCCAGGGTTTCCCAGCCGATGAAGCGGGCTTACCTGCGGATCACCGGCCTGGACGACTCCGCAAGGATAGAGGAGGTAAGGCGCGCGCTCGCGGCTCTCAGCGGGTACCCCGTTGAAGAGATTAGGACTGGGGAAACCCACCGGACCGCTGCAGGCGCAATGGGCGCGTGCTGGGCACAGGGTCCGGTGGCGGCTATCCGAAAAATCGCCGGGGCGGGATGCGTGCTGGTGGGATGGTCGAGCGCGAGAGTGGCTGTCCTAGAGGACAGGCCGCTGCGGTGCTTCCGCTGCCTGCAGCCGGGGCATGTGCGGGCTGCGTGCACCAGTGCGATGGACCGTAGCGCGCGTTGCTACCGCTGCGGGGCGGAGGGGCACAGGGCATCGGCGTATGTCGCGATTCCCAGGTGTCCGCTGTGTGCTGACCTTGGTCGGCCGCACGGACACCGCCTGGGGGCGGCGGCATGCGCGCAGCACACTATGCGGGGGAGAGTGGGGAAGCCACTCCCCTGGTAGCCTGGCCCGACGGTGCGAAGCACTGCAGCGGCAGCTGCAGCACACGCCGAGAAAGGGAAAAGCAGGAATAACATAGAGACGGGGGTGGCGATGGAGATCGCCCCTGAAGGTGCGAAGGAGTAGACCCCAATATGCGGGTTTTACAGGGGAATCTGAACCACTCGCGCAGGGCTCAGGACTTATATATTCAGGCCCTGCGCGAGTTGGGACCGGGGGTGGGGGTAATGGCAGAGCCATACTGTATTCCTGATAATCCTCTTTGGATTGGGGACGAGGCGGGGTCCGTGGTGATCACCGCATCGTGCGCTGAGCCTGGATCCCCGTCCGTCTCTCTTCTGGAGAGGGGAAGGGGATACGTAGCGCCCTCAGGGGGGTCCGGGGATTCCTGGACGGGCTGCACGCGTGTCTCGCGAGATACGCATCCCGCCCGGTCCTTGTATTGGGGGATTTCAATGCGCACGCTACGGCGTGGGGCTCTCGAGGGACGAACGCTCGAGGGGAGGCTGTGCTGGCCTGGGCGGCGAGTCTGGATGTCCGGTTACTAAACCGGGGATCCTGCGTGCGATGGCAGGGGGTCTTCATTGTGGATTTGACCTGGGCGACGCCTGCTGCCGTGCGTCGAGTCTTGGGATGGAGGGTGGCTGAGGAGATAGAGCTTGCCTCGGACCTCGTTTCAATTATTATGGACGTGGGAGCTGCCCCCAGCGACGCGCGGGGTCCCGTGACTCGACGGGCCGGCCGACGACGGCCGCGATGGGGGATCGGGCAGGTCGACGTCGACGTGCTCAAGGCCGCGGCATTGGTGGCATCGTGGGGGGGGGGGACAACCGGACTTTCAGGGGATGGGCAGGTTGCCCCTGAGCGGGGGGCTGAACTGCTGCGAGAGGTGTTGTGGGCGATTTCTGACGCCGCAATGCCCCGTAGCAGCGACGTTGCCCGTAGGACGCCCGCATATTGGTGGTCTGCAAAGATTGCCGGGTTGCGTGCAGCATGCCATGCGGCCCCCGGCGCCGGTTTACGCGAGCGCGCCGGTACCGCGATGCGCTGTCGGGGCTCCAAAAGGTGATCGCCAGGGCCAAGGACCGGGCGTGGCGGGAGCTCGTCGCGTCTTTGGATGCGGATCCCTGGGGGCGGCCGTACAAGCTTGTTATGAACAAGCTGCGGGCGCGGGCTCCCCCGTCGACCGCGACGCTGAATTCCCAGCTTCTTGAGAGGGTGATAGGGGGCCTTTTTCCATCTGAGGGAGGCCCCGAAGGGGGAGACACAGACCCTGCTGCGGAACGGCGGGAGGACGAGGCCTCTATGTGGGGAAAGGAGCTGGGTGTGACGGGTGACGAGCTCCGTCGCGCCGCGGAAACCAAGGAGACCAAGAATCCGCCAAGAGGACTTGGTTCAACGATCAAAAAGAAGGAGGCATTTACAATGAAGAAGAATGCTTCTGAACTCGTAGCTTTTCAGGAAAAGAGCATTAATAAATAGAGAGAGAAATATGCTACGTTGTCCACTTGTGAATCTTTGCATCCGATCGATGATCGTGTGTTTAGAGACATCATCAGTGGTGATGATGTAAACCATCCTCCTCTGGAGGTCTTGATCTCTGTTGGTGTGATTCCGGAGCTGGTTCAGGAGACGGTGAACTACCTAGCTAATCAGAAGGTAGAAATTCGAAATCCACGTGACAGGGGGGTGCTTGAACAAGTTACTACATTTCAAGTGCGTACAAAAGTAGCAAAGGCTAGAGCTACTACACCTGTTGGCTCTTATACCGGAGACGACCCTTACATTGAGAAGACTGCGAAACATCTTACGCAGATAATCGGCAGCCATGAGTTATTCCTTGATCAGATAGGAATATTTGAGACTGGGAAACAGAAGATCATCCCAAAGTTATTGGCTCCGCCGCCTTACCAAATCCCTGATAGGCAGCGTCTGTGCACACTTCGAGGTTCGAAAACACACGCGCTGTCACGTCGCTCTGCCGTTCGAGTTCTCTCGCAGCAGTAAAAGCGAATCAAAAATTGCCCCAGCTATCTCAAAGTGAAGTGCACGCGACGGCGTTCATTTTGGTACATAAAGTATGAAAAAAGAAGTGGAATTAGTGCCAGAAAATGGTCGCGGAAAGTGAAGACCACGGAAGACCACGTGTCTCGACTCGCTCCGCGAGATCCGAGATTGGAGCGGTGAAGAAGATCCATCCGAACGTGTGGTGTAAGAAATCATGAAGTGCTAGAAAAAAGGCTTAATTCGAGTCATATATCATCGCCGAAGTGTTAAAAATAAGGAAACAATCGCAAATTGAAAGTGCGTAAAATTTGCTCGGGTCGTAGTACACGACGCCACAGCCGGCGTGGGGTGGCGTTGTCGTCGCGGCATTTTCCACACATCGAGTTTCCCCTCGGTTTGTGGAACGAAATTGAACATTAAATTACAGGAAAAGGCCGTAACGAAGGAAAAAACATTGACAATCGGTGCAGTATAGTATAAGAACACACAATGCAGTGTAAATAACCAGTGGCGTGGGGTGGCGCTACAGTCGTGACACTTTTTCGCCACTGAGTTTACCCTCGCATTTTCATTTTTTTTCTTTTTTTGTTGCTCGCACAGGGTGGTGAGGCCGCAACAGCTGTAACATGGAGGTGGCATCCTCCGGGATTCCGAAACAGTCACCTCCGACGCCCCCCTCGTGCTCCGGCAAGCCAAGGAGGCAGTCAAGAAGAAGCCGAAGAAGAAGAGAAAGGAAAAACAGCCGACCCAGGAGCCTACTGCCGAGCTAACGAGGGACAACTGCTCCGAAGAAGATGCGACGGTTGCCGCGTTCAGGGCAAACGCGGTCAAGGTGTACAGACAATTTCTGCACACCATCACACTGCCGCAGAACGATATCCCGGTCACCGTGGTGCACGCCTTGTGCACGCAAGCCGCGAAATTTAACGACCTGCTAACAAAGACTTTAATTTACAGCAGAAAGCTCGAGGGATCCCTCGAAGTCGTCCAGGCGGAGTCCAAGGAGTGCAAACGCTCCTGTCAGGCCCTCCAGGACAAAGCCATTGCCGTCGCCGCCGCCGTCACCAAAAACACCAAAAAACCGACCGCGTACGCGGAACGCGTCGGAGTCAGGTCCGCGACTGCAGCGAGGTCCACGCAAAAACAGGACCCCCCCTCTAACGTGGTGATCATCACACCCGCTGACACCACCAAATATGAGGGCAGCGCGAAGATCAAGGAGACAGTCTTCGAACTGGCCTCCCCCAGGGCGGACGGCCTGCAGATAAGGGGCGCCCGCAGAGTGCAGGGAGCAGGAATCACGCTCGTGACGTCGAAGAACACCGACGTGGCAACGCTCATGGCCAACCCTAAACTTAAGGCTGCCGGTTTCGTTGTAGGTGCTCTGGCCAAGAGGAACCCGCGGATCATAGTCTTCGATGTACCGCAGGCCCAGGAGGACAATAAGGAGACAGCGGAGGCGATCCTGCAGCAAAACCTCAGCAAAAAGGAAGCGGCCGGACTCGCCAAGGAGATCAACGTGGTATAAAAAAGCGGCGACACGACCAGGGACCGGTGCAACCAGGTCTTCGAAGTTTCCAAGCGCGCCCGGGATCTTCTAGTGCCGAAGGAAAAGCTGTACGTGGGCTGGAGCTGCTGCAGGGTCCGGGACCACATCAGCATCACCAGATGCTATAAGTGTCAGGGGTACGGCCACCCTGCCAAGTTCTGCAAGGCCGAGAAGGAGATCTGCGGCCACTGTGCGGAGGCAGGGCACAGTTTCAAGACCTGCCCAAATAAGGAGAAACCGGCCATCTGCGTCAACTGCTCGAGGAGCAAGAAAACCTCGACGCACTGCGTTACCAGTAAGGACTGCCCCGCGTATGTAACCGCGATAAACCAGTCCCTCTCCCGCACGGACTATGGTTTCTAGACCCTCACCCAAAGGAATCTCCGGCATACGGATCCTGCAGGTGAACATGAGACGTTCAGCTGCAGTCACGGGAGAGGTGCGCGAGCTCATTGCCCAAAAGCGGCTAGACGTCCTGCTATTGCAGGAGGCATACGTCAGCCAGCAGGGTACGTGGCACAAAATTAGTGGATTAGAGTCCGGAGTGAGGGTGACGGCAGTCGAACCACCACCCCCGTGGGCGGCTGTTGCCGTCTGGAACCCACACTTCGATATCGTCTTCGTCTCGCAGCTCAGCACCTCCCACTGTGTTTGCGCGGAAGTGCTAGCACCCGGCTTCTCCTTTCACGCGGTGTCGTGCTATTTTCAGCACCGCGACGAAATAAAGAAGCACCTCAGCCACCTCGAGAAGGTGTTCTGCGCACTGAGGGGGAAGAGACTTTTAGTTTCGACAGACGCAAACGCGCAATCCTCGCTCTGGAGCCCGCAGGGCACAGATTCTCTCAATTCGAGAATCTGATTGCGGCGTTTCGTATGGACGTTGTGCACAACGCAGCCAAACCACCCACCTACTGGACGCCAACGGGTTCGTCCTACATCGACGTAACCCTGGCGTCACCTTCCATGTCTCCGTTCATAAGGAGCTGGAACGTAAGAAGCGCGTGGACGACCAGCGACCACAACGCCGTTAACATAAGACTGCGGGCACCCAGAGCCGCGGCGGGAAATCGCGGTGTCACGAACTCTCGGTTCGACACCTGTCGGGCCGACTGGGAGCGATTCTCCGAGACCCTGTCTGATCTCTCACGATCGAGGCTCGAAGTCCTGAGCCTGGAGTCAGCGGAGGAAGCGATAGGAATGGCAGAAACGCTCATAGCCATCATTAAAGATGCCTGCACCGCGTCGATGCCGAAAAAGCGTAGGATTAGAAAGTCCAACCCGTGGTGGACGAGAGGGCTTACGATACTCAAAAAGGCTATCTACCGACAAAGACGTGCCTTCCAGAAGAAAAGGGATGAGTCCTCACGCCTCCTAAAACTGCAGGAGTACCGCATTTCCCTGCGGGACTACAGCAGAGAGGTGAAGAGGGCGAAGCTCGAGAGCTGGCGAAACTTTGTATCGTCGAACGGGAACACGGAGCCTTGGGGCATCGTGTACAAGCTGCAAGCGAACAAGCTCCGTGTTGAGAAAGTGCTCAGCACCCTCCGGCGAGTTAACGACAACACCATGAGTGCTATAGAGACAGCCAACACGCTTCTGGAAGCGCACGTCCCGGACGACTGGCGGAAAGACGACACGCCCGCGCAGCGAGAGATTAGGGAGAACGTGCGAATCGCGCCAAACACCGCGAATGCCTCTCCATTCTCATCGGACGAGGTCGCGAACGCGATACGCACATTCGGAAACGATAAGGCACCAGGGCCAGACCTCATCGAGGTCCGCGCGCTGAAGGCCGCCGCTAGAATAATAATATGTAACGTCCTCCGACGTTTGTATTAGCATATAAGTGTGTAGTTTGCATGTATGTGTGTATCCGCGCGAATTAGTATATAAGTATATGTTAAACGAGTTAGCTTAGACCTACTATAATCTACTATACCATATTCGATCCATTCTATAATGTACTATAGCATAAGTTAGCATAACTCTACTGTATACTCTCTTTAGATATTTGGTAAGCGAAATTATTCTAAGTTCCATAAAAAGCGCGCGGTCTAGGATTGCGTCACCCCGCTGAACGCGGCAGAAGGATACATACAGGTAAGTAGACGCCATCGTAAAACCAAGCGTAGAATCCTCTCCGACAACGATTCGGACATTCCCCTTATTATCGCGCCCTCCCAAATGCCCCCAAAAAACCGAAAGAAATCCGAAGTCCCCTCTCTACCCCCGGGCGCACCCGCCTCTAGCAACCCCCAAAGCAGCAGCAAGATGGTCGCCGCCGTCCCCCCAACCGATCCTACCGCCAACGACCTCCGGCTAAAATCCGAGAAGGTCACAACGGCCCTTATGAATTTTCTTATGGATCAGGATAATGGTCTATACCCCGAAGCTTCGCAGTTCATCACCAACAAACTCGCCAAATTGCAGAGTATTCTCGGCGAGTCACTGCTTCGCTGCAGTAACTTAAAGGATTAGATCAAAGCTATCAGATCCGAAAACAAGATGCGACGCAGAACCCTCGAAATAGTTGCCGAAAAATGCCAAACCCCGGAAGTACCCTCCCGACCTACCACTTACGCCGAGAGAGTCGGGGTCAGATCAAAAACTGCAGCCCTTTCCGACCACAAACAGAACCCCTCTAGCGCGATTACGATCTTCCCGCAGGACCCCAAAATTTTTTAATCAAGTGAGAAGACCAAGGAAGCAGTCCTTAACACGTTAAGTGCGGTGCCGACTTCGCTAGACTTTCCGCTCAGCCGACAGCGCTCGGCTCGGTGTCGCCTAAGCGCGTGAGCACTTGATGCCGAGCGCTGCCGCCTTACTACGCCGCGTGACGCGGAGGGTCATTCAATGAATGTCATTCGAGAATGGGGCATTCAATGCCCATGTATACAATTTATAAACATAAGATTATGGGGCGGAGAATGCCAGAATGGCCAAAGATCGAACATCAAGAGACGATCAGTCGGAAAAAGCCACGGGAGTATAAAGGATCAGTGCAGCAGAGAGAGTTCAGTTTTATATTTTTTGAAAAAGTTTTGTTACCCATCAACTAAAAATGTTGAGAGAACAAAGCAATAGTGACTCATCGAGTGAGATATTAGTACCACGCAAACGTGGGCATGCAGTACCATTGCCTTCTTCAGGTAGTGAAAGTAAATCCGATAGTTCACTAAGGGGCATCGGAACTAGTGATCCAAACGAGTGGTTGGAACCGCGAGGCAACCAACCAAATATTATATCTTTCACAAGTCCCCATGGTGCCAAACTTTCTAATGAACAAGTGCGACATTGTAAAAAAGTGGAAGATTTTTATGGGTTTTATGTGACGGAGACCATGTTTGAACATATAGCAGAACAAACAAATATTTATGCCCCACAAAGCAGAGTGGACTCCAAACGTTGCAATAAATGGGTGCCAACAGATAGAAATGAAATAAAGCGGTTTTTTGGACTGATTTTGTGGATGGGATTAGTAAAACTCCCATCTTTGAGTCTATATTGGTCCCAGGATCCAATGTTTGCTCACACATTTCCACAAAAAATAATGTGTAGAGACCGCTTTCAAATTCTCTTGAGAATGTTGTATTTTGCTGACAACACAAAAGTTGATGCTTCCAACCGTCTGTCAAAGGTTGAATTTGTTCTAAACGAACTGAACTCAAATTTTAAAAAATATTATGATCCCACCTAAATGTTATGCATCGACGAATTATGCAGTCGCGTCTACACTGGCAAAACGTTGGACAAAGAAAATATAACACCCACAAATGTCGTTCTGAATTTGTGTGAAGATTTGTTTGAAAAAGGCCATACTTTATGTACAGATAATTATTATACGAGTGCAGATTTAGCAAACAAATTAATATCAAAGAATATGCATTTGATTGGTACCCTTCGGCCAAATCGGAAAGAAAATCCAAAGGCAGTTGTGACAGCCAAACTGCGACGGGGAGAAGTTATTGCACAAGAAAACAGGAACGGAATTACCGTCATGAAGTGGAAAGACAAGAGAGATGTTTTAGTTCTTTCGACCAAACATTCTAACGAAATGGAAAACGTAACAACTAGAACAGGGATTTACTGTAAACCAAAAATTATTATTGATTATAATAAAGGAAAAACGCCGATTGATCTATTCGATCAGATGAGTTCCTACAGCAATCCACTTAGAAGAGCATTGAAGTGATACAGAAAATTAGCCTTTGATCTTCTTTTGAATACTTTTTTTTTTTTTTTTTTATTGACGTGAGGGAAATCTGCTGGTCAGACACCCCCGTCGCGCCAGGGGGCGGGACGGGGGTAGTGCGAGGTTTGACCCGCTAAAACCCCCACGGCGGCCTAGGGTGCTGGCGATTACTGGGGGAGCCACGGGAACTCTTAACGAACACAACCGCGGCTCCCCCTCGCCTGGCCGGCCACCAGGATGGAATGGCGGTGGCCGGCCGCGTCCCGGGGGGAGATTTATCCTCCCCCATGAATAATCTTGGTTCGGCGGTGCGGGGGACCGCTCCCCGCACCGCATCGTCACGACGGCCGCTTTTCAATGAGGGTGCCCAGGGCCCCCGCCCTGGGTACGGCGGCCGTCGGAGGCGACGATGTTCGTCGCCCCACTCCCGGAATAGGGAGGACATCTTCGGTTGGCGGGCGGCGGGCAATTAAACCAGCATAATCTGGTACACTCGCCGCCCGCCTATTCTCAGCTGCTCGGGGGGGGGGGGGGGGGCTCTAGGCGTGGGAGCACACGCCGCACGCCCCGCTCACGGCGACCCCGCTCGGCAGCCTCCTTCTGCAACATTACCTGTTCGCAGAAGGCGATGGCTGCCGCCCATTTTCTCGGGCTCTCCAGCATGGCCCCAACTAAGCTGGAGAGAGCGAGGTCGCGACCAACTTCCCTTCTTAGGACTCGGCGCAGCACTGAAAAGGCGGGGCATAACTCCAGTGTATGCTGCGCCGAGTCCTCCTCCGCGCCACAGTGGTGGCACACCGTCGCCGCTTCCCGACCGATGCGACACAGGTAGACACCGAAGCAGCCATTCCCGGTGAATACCTGCGTCGCACGGTAGGAGAGCCTGCCAAACCGCCTCTCCCGCCACGAGGTGAAGTGCGGCAGGAGAGCTCCAGGGACGCGCTTGCCGGCATGGGAACAAAGCTCCGCATGCCATCTGGCGAGCGCAAGTCCCCGGGCCTGGAGCTCGAAGCACTGGACCGCCTCCTGCCCCGGCGGGTCCCCCCGAGCCCGGCCAGCGATGCATATGCGCCTATAAATATAGGCGCGCATCGCCGCCTGCAGCTCGAAGGGAATTTCTCCCGCCAGAGCAAGCGCCGCCACGGTAGACGTGGTGCGGTAGCCTCTTATGAGGCGAAGAGCCATCTGCCTCTGAACCCGGCGCAACAACAGTGTGTTGCGCCGGTTTGCCCTCACGGAAGGCGCCCAAATCGGGGCGCCGTATAAGGTCATGGACCGCACCACGCCCAGGTATAGGCGGCGCACCATATCGCCCGGCCCCCCGAGATTGGGCAACAGGCGGCCTAACGCAACCGCCGCCCTCTCAACTCGGGGGACGAGGCGGCCGAAATGCGCTCCGAACCTCCAGTGGCTGTCGAGGATCAGTCCGAGATACTTGATCTCAAACTTCACCTCGACGCAGGCTACTCCAACCCGGATCCACGATCCGGCCGGTGGCCGCGACCGAGGCCGTCCAAACCAGACGGCCTCGGCCTTCTCCGGGGCCATCTTCAGCCCCAGATCGTGGATCCTCGCGACGACGGCTGCCACCGCAACCTCCGCTCGTCGGATGGTCCTCTCGAAGGTGTCCCCGACGGTGACCACCAACGTGTCGTCTGCATAGCAGACAAGGGTGGCACCGTCGGGCAGGGAGGCCTTCTCCAGGACCGCGTTATACCCCAGGTCCCACAGGAGTGGTCCTAGCACGGACCCCTGTGGGACCCCGCAGTCCACCTCCCTCCGAATCATCCCGTACCGGCCCGGGTATTCTACCCACCTTTCCCGCAGGTAGGCCCCGATCACCCGCCTCAGACAGGGAGGCACCTGATGCTCGACCAGGGCCTCCCTAATGGCGGACCAGGGCAGGGTGTTGAAGGCATTGACGATGTCAATGGACACCGTCAAGCACACCCCGCCCCGTGCCACGGCATTGTTCGAGAGGGACTTAAGACGATCGATTGCGTCGATCGTCGACCGCCCCTCCCGGAAGCCGAACTGGCAGTCCGCCAGATCGGGGCCATCGCCGGACAGGTGCCTGGGGAGGCGGGCGGCAATGATCTTCTCAAAGATCTTGTCCACCTCGACCAGGAGACAAATGGGCCGGTACGCGGAGGGAGAATCCGCAGGCCTCACATCCTTCCTTAAGAGGACCATCCGACTTCTCCAGAGGTCCGGGAATACCCCGGACCTCAGAAGCCCGGAGTAGAGGCTTCTTAGCCTCTCGCCCAGGACGCTCATGGCAAGCAACCAGACCCGGCCGGGGATACTGTCCGGCCCCGGGGCAGTATTCTTGCCCCGGAGCCATTTGACTACCCCAGCCATTTCCTCCGGCGCGACCTCCAGATCCGGGGACCACTCATGTCCCTCTAGCTGAGGGACGGGCCGGGACGCCTCCCCGCTGACGGGGAATAGCGCGTACACGACCCGTCCGAGCATCCCCGGATCCAGGCTCTCCATCACAGGGGGCGCCCAGGGACGTAATCGTCCCATCGCCATTTTGTATGGGCGCCCCCATGAATCTCGGTTTAAGGTACCGAGAAGGTCGCGCCAGGCCTGGCTCTTCGCCTGCCTGATGGCCAGCTGCAGGGGGACCACCTTCCCCCTGTATCGCCCATACAGCTGGATAGCCAGCTCCACGTCGGAACGTCGTCGTCGACGGGCGCGGGCGTACTGGCGTCGCGCGCGGACGCATTCTGTGCGCAAATCCGCTATCGCGCGCGACCACCAGTACACCGCCTTCCTCGGGAAGACCCTGGCCCGGGGCATGGCGATGTCGCAAATCGACGTCATTGCGCCCCGGAACCAATGGGCCTCCCTTGTCCCGTCGACTGGCCCGGCCGGTGGTGCCGGCCAGGCCACGACGTGGGCTGCCGCCATCAGAGCGTCCTGGTCGAGGCGCTTCAGCTCCCACCGCGGCTGAGGCGATGCCTCATCAGCGGGGCGACGTCGGGGCGTCGATGGGGCGGCGGGGAGGCCGAGAACAATGTACCTGTGGTCGGACAGCGTCTCGACCTCCTCCGCCACCCTCCACCCCGTAATACGGCGCGCGGCTGGGGGCGTTGCGCATGAAAGGTCAACGATGGACCCCCCATTGTGCCGCACGCACGTATGGACCGAGCCCTAATTTAAAAGACGGAGCTCGAGTCCCGCCGCCCAATCAAGCACCTCCCGGCCCCTCGGGTCTGTCCTGGGGGAACCCCAAGCTGTAGACTTGGCGTTGAAATCCCCCAGGACCAGCAGCGGACGTGGCTGGCAGCGGGAGACGCATCTCCCCACCACGTCCAGATACTGCTCGAATTCCTCGAGGGACCATCTCGGAGGTGCGTAGATCGCCACAACCGCGGTGCCGCCCCAGTCAACGGCCAGGTATCCCCGGCCGCGCTCGATAACGGAGCACGCCGGGGACCCGGGCCGGCCTCCCCATATTATAACGGCGGAACCGCCCAGGTCACCTATCCAATGTGGATGGGCGGGAATCCTGTACGGCTCCGCCGCTACGGCCAACCCGGCACCCCGCTCGGCCATGAATTGCACAAGAAGGTCCTGTGCCCTGGCCGAGCGGTTCAGGTTGGCCTGTATTATAGGGCCCTTGGGCCCCATTATAGGCAGGCCTCAACATCCATCGCTGCCGCGGGAGCGGTGGCGTCTGTGGTCTCTTTGGCCCCATCAGCCCCCGCGGGCGCGACGATGGCACCATTCGGTGCCTCCTTCGGTTTGTTGGCCACGGTGGCCGCCGCCTTAGCCACCGTGGTCTTTCTTCCCCTGCTCCCTCTGCCGCGTCTCGCGCTGGCAGGGCACGCCCGGCTACCGAGGCGGTGACCGGCTGGCTTGCCTACGCCCGCACAAAGCGGGCAATTTGGCTTTGCCGTACAGCCGGTCACTTTGTGGTCCCGACTGCCGCACCCAAAGCAGCAGTCGGAACGATCCTCGGCCGCAGTGCACCGCTGCCTAGTGTGGCCCAGGCCAAGGCAGCGATAGCACTGCAAGGTACGGGCGCTGAGGGCCTCCACCGTCGCCTGAGTCCAGCCCACCGTGATTTTGCCCGCGACCGCAACTTTGCGTGCGGCCGCAGCAGGGCACTGGACCCAGAGGGTGCCCAAACCAGAGGGGGAAGGCCGGATTTCGCCGGTCCTCACATCCCCCTGGTTGCACCCTCCCACACGGGCGACAGCTGTGGCAACCTCCGCCGGCGTGGTCGAGTCGACCAGGCCGCGCACCCTAAGGTCGGCCTTCTTTATTGGGCGCGCGACCTTCACGCCGGTTCCCGCCAGCGCGTCCGCCATCTTTGCGGCAAGGACAGTGGCCTTGGCAGCCCCATCTGCTTCGGGGACCTCCAAAATAATCCCCCCCGTCACCGCCCTCCTGGGCTTCAATGAGGCGATGCCAATTTCTGCCAGGTCTATTTTGGACCTGGCAGTGGTCATCGCCTCGGCATAACTCATCGCCCCGCCGGCCGGTACCGTTATTGTAACGGTAGCCGTGCGGGGCGGACGCGGCGGCAGAGGAGCCCTCCTGGGGGCAGCCGGTGCCACCCGTTTGTCCGCCCTCCCGTTCGGAGTGGCCTTGGCAGCTGCCGCAGATTTACCTGCGGCAGCCGCCTTTTTGGCCTTCCGGCCAACTACCTGGGACCACACCTCAGTTGGTGGTGTGGTGGAAGGCAGCGCAACCGCAGGGGCGGCCCGCGGCTGAGCGGGCTGACTCTGGGTCGCCTTAGCAGCCACAGCCCCCCCTACCGCCACCCTTCCCCCCCTCCTGTTCGTCGGCAGAGGGTGGGCAGATGGCACGGGTGCCACCGACTGCGGGTCCCGCACCCGCGGAACCAGCTCCCTCCTGAACGATGCCAGCTTGGCATCGATCAAGGAGCCGATCTGCGCCAGCAAGTCTGCTGGCACAGCCGCGGGTGGGGGCGAGGACCCTCCTCGCCCAGGGGACTGGGGCCCCCGAGCGCCGATAACCGGCAGCAGCCCTGTGCCCCCCCCCCCAGGGTGCAGCAGCGGAGGCATCCCGGCAACAGCCGGCCTCACCTCCACCGCTTGACGGAGTCGGGCGACCTCGGCCCGCAGCTCCGCCATCTGCTCCCTCAGCAGAGCATTTTCGGCCTCCAACAGCCGGGTAGCGTTGGGAGCTGACCTGATCGCCAGCTCCGCAACGCCCACCCGGCTGCTCAGTGCCGCCGCCCGCAGGGATCGGACCGCGCTGGCCTTTAGCCCCATCGTCGCGGCAGAAATCCTCGCGTCGTCGCCCAGGCTCTCCATCACCGCCGCCGCTACGTCTCGCGTCGGGCGGTTGCGGAAATCCGCAGCGACCTCCACTTCGTCTGGAAGCGGGTCGCCCGATCTCGCGGGCTTCGGCCCCAGAGCAACCGGGTCAAAGATGCCCGCGATGAGGCCTTTGTCGGCCTCAGCCTGCCTGCGTTTGGCCTCATGGAGGCCAACGCATGCCCTGGTCGTTGGTGGCCGGTCTCGTTTCCTCGTAGAGGTGCCCGGGACGCTCTGCGTCGAGTGGTGGGAGGAGACAGAGAAGTCCGACTCCTCCCCCCCATCGCAATCGCCAAGGCCCGCCGCAGGCCTCTTTGTGCCGCGTGTTGTCGAATGCCTCCGCGACACCGGCACTATACATCTTTTGAGGCGCACGATAGGCCCGCGCACCTCCCCCTCACGCTCGTTTCCCTCCTCCCCGGTTGTTTTTGTAAATGAATCCATAACTGATCCCACGAGTGTGGTCGGAAAGGAGGTCACCCCGGGTAGAGCCGCCATACCCGGGGAAGGCTAATACGCCCGGGGGGTCGCCAGGTACCCCGGGGTTGTCCGCTAACGATTGGTGCACCCATCAACCACGCCGCTTAAACGAAAAATCGATTGCCGGTCCCCAGGGACCGGCGTAGCACTTAACGTGTTAAACTGGTTTCTCCATCTGAGAACAAACTCCAGATAAAAAGTATCAGGAGGATCCAGGGTAATGGCATCCTGGTCAAGTCTTCAAAAAATTCAGACCTTAAAACCCTCCAATGTAACGCGCAGCTGAAAGCAGCCGGCCTGATTGTCGGCGCCCCCCTGAAGAAAAACCCCAGAATTATTTTGTAGGACGTTCCCAAACTAGATAACGACGAGACCACCCTCCGTGCAATCATCAATCAGAACCTCGACGGCCCGGAAAAATCCGTATCACAGCAAATCAAACTTGCCCTCAAATCTGGCGACAGAAATAAAGACAAATGCAACTGAATACTCGACATTCAGGCCCGCGACATTCTCATAAAAAAGGAGCGAGTGTACGTCGGATGGAGTTGTTGCCGCGTCAACGACTACATCGCTACTGCCGCGCAGAAAAAGACATCTGTGGCCATTGCGCTGAGCAAGGCCACACCTACAAGAACTGCCCCAATAAGGCCAAACCGTCCTGCTGCCACAATTGCCAAAAGACCGGCAAGCCCGCCACCCACTCCGTCACTCAATGCGACTGCCCAGCCTATATCGCGGCAATAAACCAGGTGCTCGCTCGCACTGATTATGGTTTGTAAGCCCAACCATCCCCAAACCAAGCCCATCATCAAAATAGACCAAGCCCATCATCAAAATAGGCCAAGTCAACGCCCAGGACTCCAGAGGAACTAAAAGTCTGCACCTCCGAGGAAAAGATAGACATCCTCGCAATCCAAGAACCCTACTCGTTTCATAATGGCCTTAGTAGTTTCAGTCCGAACTCTAAAATAGAAGAAGTTCTCCGCAAGAAGTTCTCCAACCTCGCAGCCCCTGACCACGTCAAAGCGGCGATAGTAATCCGTGACTCCCTCTTAACCGTCCTCAAAATAGAGAAGCTATGCAATACCCATTGCATATGCGTCGAAATCACCCACCATGACCTGAAACTTGTTATCGTCAACATGTACTTCCAGTACGGTGATAATATCCAACCATACCTTCACCATCTCGAAACCATTCTCAAAACCATTAAAAACCACAACGTCCTAATAACCATAGACAGTAATGCCAAATCGCCGCTTTGGCACAATCAACAATCAGACGAAAGGGTCGAGATAATGGAGGACTTCATTGCCCAATCCCGACTACTGATTGATAACGAACCAACGAGTACTTACACCTTCAATAATGCCCACAGTCAATCCAACATCGACCTAACCCTCACCACCAACAGCCTCTACAATCACATTTGTGACAGCACGACCAACGACCACAATCTCATTACCTTCAGCATCACAACCCCCCCAGCCCATCATTACCAAAGCCTCCCAATCCCGCTTCAATATTAAGAGAGAGAGCCAACTGGGAAAAATTCGAAAGAATTATCCCAACTCTCAAAACAAAATACCTCCCCCTTGAGATGACCCCTACACAATCGACCCTGAAACCCTCAGCGCGGACATTCAGGAAATCATCATTTCAGCCTTCAACTCCGCGATCCCCAAGAAAACTAGGTTTCCGCGATCCGTCCCATGATGGACCACTCGACTTACAAGTTGAGTGGTCAACCAAGGTCCGCCACCTGAAAAAAGCTTACCAAACCGAACCCAACTCCGTCCTTAAAACAACCCTGAAAGCTCAGTACAGGCAACTCAGGAATAGATATACCGCCACCATTCGCAAGTTCAAACTCCTAAGCTGGAGAAACTTTGTAACAAAACAAGGAAATGCCAACCCTTGGGGCATTCCATATAAAACCATTTCCGGAAAAATCCGCGCTGAGGATATCCCGGTCACAATTACTGCTGCTAACGGACAAACCACCTCCTGGGAAGAAACGAGTAGGGCCCTCCTCCACGCGCTAATGCCCGACGACACCTTCTTGACGGACACCGTCTTCCACACGGAAATCTGTCAAAACGCGAACACCATACCGGACACCCCAAACGCCCCCTTCTTCGAGATGGAAGAAGTGCAGGGCGCAATCAAGCGCCTTAAGAATAATAAAGACCCTGGTCAGGACCTGATGGAGTCCGCCATCCTGAAACAGGCCTGACATCACTCTTCTCTTTAACAGCTGCCTCGCCCGCGGCAAATTCGCCAGCATATGGAAGACAGGAGTCGTCAGAGTCCTTCTCAAGAGCGTGGACAAGTCCAGAACCGACCCGAAATCTTACAGGCCAATCTGCCTCCTGCCTGTCATCAGCAAGACCCTCGAGAGACCCGTCGCCGACAGACTCTCTAACATTATCAATAGACACTCCCTAGCCACCACATCTCAGTTTGGTTTCAAAACCGGGCTCTCCACCGAACACGCCATCCTCCAGTTACGCTAATCCACCCAAAATAAGGGTGAAAAATACGCCATTGCCCCTCTCTTTGACATCAGCAGCGCCTTTGACAATGTCTGGTGGCCCGCTATCCTCCAGCAGCTAAATGCGAGAAGCTGCCCTAGTATTCTCTACAGGCTTATCCAAGATTACCTGTATTGACAGATCTGTTAAAATTATCAGCAATATTTCAGCATCTTCCAAGTCAGTCTCCAAAGGCTGCCCACAAGTTTCAGTCCTAGATCCGTACCTATGGAACGTCGTCTTCGACGACCTCCTAGGCGTCATACACCGCTGCGGCTACGATGCAACGGCCTACGCGGACGATCTCGCGGTCACCATCTCCGGCAACAGCAGAAAGGAAATTGAGCTCAGGTCCTCCATTATCACAGACATCATATCTGCGTGGTGTGAAAAGAACAAACTTGAGCTATCGAAAGTCAGAAATCCTCCTCGCTAAAGGCATCTTAGATATTCATAGACCACCCACTCACAGAATAGATAACTGCCCACTCAAGATGCTGGCATCTATCCGGTATCAGATGTACACTTCGGCCCCCGCTTCAATATAATCCCAAACGTAAACTACGTCGTCAGTAAAAGTAAATCCGTCTTCAACCAGCTATCTCGCATCACTAAGACCCACTGGGATCTTAACCATAATAGTATGAGAACCCTCTACAACGGCCTCTATGTCCCGATTATAACATACACAGCTGCCAGTTGGGCCGACAGGCTTAACAAATGGCACAACAGAAAACTTAGACTGTCTCAAAGATACGCCCTCATTCGAACCACCCGCGCTTACCGCACCACCTCGATACCCTGACCATCATTGCCGGAGCTCCCCCCATAGATTTGCTTCTGAGAGAGCGCAAAGCCACCTTCCATCTCAGGAACAATCAGCACTTCACCATAAGTGACCTACACTACACCCATCACTCTCCGGACACACCCTCCACAGTTATCTCCGAAACAGCCAGATCGATCAGAGATCAAACCCTGATGAATCGACCAATGGCCGAACTACCAGCACGCACAGTTATTATTATCCGCGAAGGCGATTACGGAATTTCGATCGGAACGTCCCGATGCGTCGAGAGAGATGTCCGAGTATCGTGACGAGAACGCGAGCAGCATCGCGAACCGTGGATGTCCTTGAAATTTCGTTTCAAATAACCGCTTCGATGCGAAACGTTGAATGTACACGGATTTCGAGTATGCGAGTTCGCGAAATGAATTCGTGGTCTTGATCTGTACACGGAGAACTTTATTTACTTGACAGACGGTGTTTGTCCGATCAGGACGATCGTTCAAGTTTAAATTGAGATTGAATTGAAATGCGAGACGTTCACTGATTATATCTTCCGAAGCCGGCCGTTCGATCAGCGGCGATGGATGTGTAACGTTAATGCGACAGTATTCTAGAGTTACATATTTCGGAAATAAATAAATAAATAGGTCGTAAATTACCGAACGAGGATGCTACGAATGCCCGCAGAGTGGTAGGGGTTACGGGGGACAGTGTTTTGTTTAAGTTTCGCGAAACTCCTCGAGCCTCTTGGCCGAAAGGAAGAGTGCGAGCGAGCGAGACAGCGAATGAGAGAGAAAGAGAGAGAAAATGTGTAAGAGTGAAATAAAGTGTACGGGAGAGTGGGGAGTTTGTTATGAAAATGCAACGAATAGGAAAATAGGGCGAGGGAGATTCAAAGGGTGGAAGATCCGAACGGAAAAGTCGAGAGGCATTCGTTACCGAGACGCGATCGAGTACCAACCAGTGGAGGAGATAAGTACGCAGGTGAGTGTAATATAGCCGAGAGTCGAAGATGTGGCTTCGGACTCGTTGCGAGGCGCGCCTGAAATTCGAGTATATGGCTCGAAGCGCGAGCAGCCAAAGCGACGACGGTTTTTCCGCGAAAAATTCTAATGAAAATTTCGTCTTTCGTTCGCTAGTCCCGCATGTTCCTCGGCCGCCGCGTGTCACTCAACGAGATCGGTAGAAAAGCGATCGACTTTTTGGTTAGCGAAATTTGCGTTTAAGATGTTCCGCGTACAAAGAAGAAAACACTGGACGACGTCGCGTAGCCGTCGCACTCGACAATTCGGCCGAAGAAATTTCACGGATATCGGGACTTTGCGGGGCATGTCTTCGATAAATTCCTTCTCTTTCACAGCTGGATCTAAAATCCAGAAATTGACTTACCGCGTCTAAACCACTAGATTGGCATAATCGGTAAAATTGTTTCCAATCATGCTATATACTTGATTGTTGTTCATTTCATTGGCATTCTTATTTTTGTACAGGTCCGAGTTGTAGTAAAGGCCGCAACAGTGGCGAAAATAGGTAGTATTTTTGCAATATCTAGAACATTGGAATGCTCTAGAAGAATTAATGAACTAAAATTTAAGACTTTCGATAATATCGTGAGTAGACTCGTTAATGACAGAAGAAACAATCCAAGTGTTAACATTGACATTGAACAATGTATCAAGTTACAGTGTTAACCATGGGTGTTTGGAAACCATTATCGGCTGGCGTTATATTTTGCCAGCAAGAAGATCTTTGTTGGCCATTTATCGAGAACAAAAAGTTGAAAGAATTATTCGATGGAATATTTAACGGTGAAAATTTCAATAAAGCATTCGAACCCATTACAAATGATATGAAAGAATTAATTAGGACCTCGAAATTACTTCGGGAGGAACAAAATTCCTGTCGCATAATTGTTAACACTAACTTGATACATTGTACTGTATCAATGTTAACACTTCGATTGTTTCTCGATACGACCGTTCTTCTTAACAATCTCACTAATCTGCATACCAATGAACCCAGTATGCCGCAACTAGAATCCTCGCCTCAAGAGCAGTCGTGCTCTACAAAATTTAACTCAACCTCTAGTCTACAAATCTCCTAATTTTCTCAAATATCCCTAAACTCTGAGATCGTAAAACTCAAACCAATTGTTACGTCCTCCGACGTATTGAATTAGTCGCATAAGAACATATATATATATACAGGGTGTCCCACAATTATTTTAACAGCCGAAAATGAGGGGTAGCTGAGGTCATTTGAAGTAACTTTTTCCTTTGCGAAAATGCAATCCGCGGCTTTGTTTACGAGTTATTAACGAAAAACACTGGCCAATGAGACGTGACGGTGCGAGAGAGAGGGTCCGCGAGAGAGTCCGCAGCACGAGGCTTTGACAGAAGGTCGGGACGGACTCGAGCCGCGTTCGAAGTATTGAACAAGTCACGAAGCGAGAACTTGCCGGATTTTTTTAACTACATAACAGTGATATTTTTAAGAAAAACGCTGTTCACCTTTACTTGAGAACGTCTGAAGAATATTCACTAATTTTTCGGACTCGAAATAATATGTAGTTTAACCGCGACAGTCGTTTTAATTTTCTGGTGTGCATGACACCTTATGTGTACCATATGAAATATTTATGCAAGGTGTACAGTGAAGATTAACAAAGTTCGTAAATGATATTTTAATTTAAATAATTCCGTGTACGAACAGAATTCAACGAATGATTCACAAAGCTGATTTAATAATAAATAATCGCGTTAAGGTACGTAAAGGATTTGTTTTTTAGAGAAATATGAAAAATATTATCGATAAGAAACTCACCCATTTAGTTGAGGATGCATTTGCTGACTCGTACGTACTGACCTCGTACAACGAACAGCTGATCCCAGGTCGATGACCGCAACATTCGAGGGATACTGTCGGTGGAACCTCTGGTATGGTTATTTGCGAAGTTCACTTACACTGCACTGTCACCAAACACTGATCAGTTATTTAATCACTGATAATCCGAATCACTTGTGGATATTTAAGAAAGATCACTGAGACTCGTTCATGGATAATCGTTTATTCGACGCGTTCGTTCGGAAGTCGACGTTTCACTGCCGAAAAATTCAGGCCTTGACTGTGGGTCCTTGTTGTTCTTCGTTCGGCCGTACAAGGAAATGACACTCGATACCATTTTCTTCGCACGGCCATTAATTACGTTCTAAGAGCGCAGGGTGACAGCGGATCGGACACAGTTTACGTCTCGGCATATCTTGTTTATTTCATTTGGCGGTACCCTGCGCTTCGAAGAAAATAGTATCGGGTGTTATTTCCTCGGACGACCGAAAGACGAACGACAAGGGCCCACGGTCGAGGCCTCGATTTTTTGGCAGTGAAACGTCGACTTCCGAACGAACGCGTCGAATAAACGATTATCCGCGAACGAGTCTCAGTGATCTTTCTTAAATATCCACAAGTGATTCGGATTATCAGTGATTAATTAAGTGATCAGTGTTTAGTGACAGTGCAGTGAAAGATCAGCTGTACGTTGTACAAAGTCAGTGCCCTTCGACATCATGAATTTCAGCCAGCAAATGCATCCTCAACTAACTGGGTAAGTTTCTTACTGATAATATTTTTCATATCTCTCTAATAAACAAATCCTTTACGTCCCTTATTTATTATTAAATCAGCTTTGCAAATCATTCGTTAATCTTCACTGTACACCTTGCATAAAAATTTCATATGGTACACACGAGGTGTCATGCACACCAGAAAATTAAAACAGCTGTCACGGTTAAACTTCATATTATTTCGGGTCCGAAAAATTAGTAAGTATTCTTCAGACGTTCTAAAGTAAAGGTGAACAGCGTTTTTCTTAAAAATATCACTGTTATGTAGTTAAAAAAATCCGGCAAGTTCTCGCTTCGTGACTTGTTCAATACTTCGAACGCGGCTCGAGTCCGTCCCGACCTTCTGTCAAAGCCTCGTGCTGCGGACTCTCTCGCGGACCCTCTCTCTCGCACCGTCACCTCTCATTGGCCAGTGTTTTTCGTTAATAACTCGTAAACAAAGCCGCGGATTGCATTTTCGCAAAGGAAAAAGTTACTTCAAATGACCTCAGCTACCCCTCATTTTCGGCTGTTAAAATAATTGTGGGACACCCTGTATATATATATATATATACCCGAATAGCAATAAGTAGTAATAGTAAGACCATAATATACGAAACACGTAAAGAATAAGTTAGCGATATCGAGTATAGCATATAACCACGTTAACATAAGTTAGTATAGCCGTACCTCTCGAATCTACTGTATAGAACGAATTATTCTAAGTCCGAAATTCCGCCCGAGCGCGTCAAAGACACGCTCCTAGTTCTGACGTCACCCGCTCAACGCGGCCGCCCCACTCCGGCGACCGCCCCACCAGGACCTACCGGCAAGATGGCCGCCGATGACCGGAGGAGCTCAGAGCGGCCGCACAACCGATCAGACTCGTTCCGGGCTCCAGCGAGGGAAGTCGTCTCCTCCTGCAAGCCATTCCCCTAATTCAACTCAAGTCTCTTTTCTATTTCAAAGTCTCATTCAAACTCAAATCACCGCGTTAGTAACTAAGTCCTTGTATCGTTAATATCTTAGAATATATTTTAGTTATTACTACTTCTACAATCATTAATTACCTAGACTCTCTCCCTACTCGGCAATACATTCGTACATTCGTACATATTCACTTAGAAACTATTCCGCCTTCGTGTGTACCGATCTCACCCCGAATGATCTGCACGAATGCGTAATACAATTAACGACATTATTCCCAAAGCGCTTGTACCGATCTCACCCCGAATGATCTGGGCGCAGCAGGGATAAGACCGTCCTTCTTACATTCTTACTTAACAAATAACGAATGCCGAAACGCGCCGGTCATCGACATCAACTAAGAAAGCTGGCGAAAGCTTTCGTTTCGGGCCGTATCGTTCGAAGCTCCAGTACTCCGAACGCGTCATCGAGGTAATCTCGCACACCTTCGTCGCCGATCCAGCCACCGGAGTCTGCACCGAACATCAATCTACGGCCATCCTGAGAGAGCGAACAGCACCCCGAAATTCCTGAGGACCATTGCGAGCCGGCGTGCGATTGACCGACAAATTAGGTTCTCCGATAAAGGTTAGAGTTTGAATTGTACACCCGTCGCAGCGCGTTATTCGTGAAGCCCTGTGGATACGCGAAAGAACCGCGTCGTGTGCCCCAAAAGTTGCGATCTACGTCCTAGCCGCGGTAATCGCGCGATATATTATATATTTTACGCGTCGAGACTCGCGGGACGTAACACAATCCAGACTTTTACTAAAAAAATCTCCTGCTAACACGAAACTCAAAAATTCTAAAAAAAACACATATTATAGCTGAATCCAGTACTAAATTCAAACCAGGACGTAATAATACCGATCAAGATTCGAATGATTTCAACATTAACTTCCCCGTTCTTCCTAACATTCCTGTTCATAATCGTTTCGCGTTTTTCACCGCGCTCGACAATCCAAACGACTCCAGTAACGCTAGTTCTTTCAACAACAAGCCCGTAGTCAATACATCTGCTGTTGCCAAGCCACACGCCTCGACAACACATTGCAAAACTTCAAACGATTCTAGACAAAAATTTGTTGCAGATCCGGAGGCTCCAACACAAAAACCACCTCCCATTTATATTTACAACTTCTCAAATATTCAGCTTATAAATTCGAAAAAGAATTAACTGCCTATTATGGCAACAGTTTTTCACCAAAATATAACAGAAAGAATGTCCACATTTAACTTTCAACCATCAAAGATTTCAAAAAACTAAAATTAGGTCTTCAAGCTAAAAATATCACCTTCTACATATTCACAATCGAGAACGAAAGAGCAATGGCAATGGTCCTCAAAGGTCTTCCAAACTACACTCCCGAGAAAATAATCCAACAAACTATTTTGCAAGGAATAAATCCCACAGCCTGCTTTCTCATTAAAGACTCAATCGCCTACAGAGTCAACTTCTCAATGGGCACCTCAAACCAGGATATTTACAAAATTAAATTCCTATTCAGGGCCAGGGACAAGTACATGTCCAGGATCAAGCACACTCAGTTACTACAGATGCCAAGCTTTTGGCCATTATTCTTCTAATTGCAATCGGCCCCCGGCACGTGTTAAATGCGCAAGGCCTCACCTCTCCAAAGATTGTTCGAAATCATATGAAGCCATCCCTAAATGGATCAACTTGATGGAAATTATCAAGGAAGAAAGTGGATGTCGTTCCCGGTATGGCATATATTGGGGACCCACGCCTGCATCATGCTCCTCAGGTCGAACCCTTTAGTCAGCCGTGTCTATCTGCCACCGGACAACCCCCTCAACCTTCTCATCGACGACTACATGGACCTAGAGACAACGAACGATGGATGTTCGAGATACAACCCGTTATTAGGAAAAAGGTAAGCATCTTCTGTCTCGTCAGACATCTCGCCGATATTCGATCCAGTATGAAAAAGGACAAGGATGGAAGAAACGTCCTTGCTTCAAAGAGAAGATAATCTACGCATCCCAACTTCCGAAGCTCAAGAAGTATCGTCACAACCTGAAATCCCTGTCGAACAATTATCGACGAACGATATAATAAATTCTAGTCCTAAGAATTATGATGTAATGTTAAATAGAAAACGACGACAAAATTCAAATTTGCAAATTAAAGAAGTTTATGAACCATTAGATTTAATTTATCTTATGAAAGAATCTAAAATAGGAAAATTTTGTAACCAATATAGTGGTCCACACAGAGTTGTAGAAATCTTGCCGAATAGAAATACTAATTGAAGGTAATCTACGTATAGTACACACTAACAAATTAAAAATTGCACATGTAAGATCTAAATTTAATTAACAAATAACGGTACAATTAAAAATAATGCCACATATGTATTACGTATCAACGAATATTCATTAGACTTTGACAGTACCAAGATAAGGTAAATTCTCAGAAATTTCTTGGAATTCAACAAACCAATGGATGATGTCATTCTACCAAATCACGACAAAACTCGCTGAAGCCTACCACAATCAAAGCCGTTATCTGTATCCGATGGAAGACAAGTCGACAACTTCCGTGATGGTAGCAGATAGTTGCTGAGTGTCATGTAGACATCAGGACCACATTTCGAAATGTACCAGTAGAAAAGAGCATCCTATATAGCAACGATAAAAATAGCATCTATAGAATACGATATAATAGAGAAGTAAAATTCGCCCAGGAGTTCTTTCGCATTAACTTGATTAATTATATCAAAGATAATAGAGTTTTGAATATTCCAACTATTTAAATTACTGTCCTAAATAAAATATAATGTTTTTAATAATCTATGAGGTTCACAAAATTCGAAAATGTCAAAATTACTTAAAAGATATTGTCATTCCGAAACTAGTCTCGAACGCATTTCCGAAACTCGATCAAGCCCAAATTATGCAAATAACTTCATTTCACATAGAAACAATGTTAGCGAGAAGGATTTTTTGAAATTGGAATGTTACGACCCAAAATATTGCGAAGAATGTATTGCACCGTTATATAAACAATATAAACATTTACCATTTCTGTCTTTTTTTAAAAACGTTTACAACAAACCTCCAATAAGAATGAAAAATTTCTTTCCTGGCCGAGTCTTTTCCGTACTTCAACCTAAACCAATGCAGTGTATCACAATCAGTGTAGGTTCGAAATACACAGCGTTCGTACTCAAGCACATAATATACAATGCGATTCCATTTCACAAGAAGAACTGCGATAAATACTGTCCAATATAAATCATAGACCTATTTAAACCAATAACACTACTATGAGAAACCTCAGAAATAAGTTTATTAATTGCATTAACTCTGCAATGCTATAAATGCTTGAGTTTGCTCCAAAAGATTCGACGCACCTACTTTTTAACTTTGCAGCTTACTTAATAGACAACAACAAGGTTTTGTCCTCGCAAAAGTTGCTACAACTAGACAATCTGCATTATCAATTTCATCGAATGAATGTTCCAACTTGAACATTTTAAACATGGATTTTTATAAATCTAGAGTATTTGATTTAATCGTGTCAGAATAGGAAAAGCAGACAGTAAATTGATCAACGAACTCGAGAAAGCAATATCTCTAGTGGCAGTAGGATTTGAATGTAGAAATCAATCCTCTGAAGCTGTATTGCTTGTTATCCAAATATGGTTGCAAGTTTTTAATTAATGGACGGCAACAGCATATAATGACGAGTAAATAAAAATTACCGATCCAGATTTCAAGTTTGCTTCTACATGACTTTTAGTGCCATTAATGCACAATTTGATTCATAGATAATATACACGACTTCGCACAATCGCTTCCGATCCTGTTCACCCCGAGAAGTAAATGTTTCAGACTGTTAACCAAATTCAGGAAAGTTTGGTATGAAAGATCCAAAATCAAATCTCAAATCCTTGCACCAAAAGTACATCGAAATTCAGATCAATGTAGTCTTCCTTTTCTTGTTGATTACTTCCGCAATTGCGCCGTACAAAGTCTCAAGCCGAAGAACCAGTCTTCTAGATATCTGCTGAACACTGACGTGAATCTTGACATGAAAACGGCATCACTCAATCTCCATATTAATCCAATCTGTTTTTGCTGACGATAAAAGCCGTAAATCCTCAAGCAAGAAAATTCCTGCTTTCTATATTTCCACTTGAATGTTTAGTAGGAATCGTTCAATCTTGGTATTTTTCATTATGTGATTAATATTTGTTGCCCGTTTATTGAGAATGTATCCACTGCAGGTTACATTTCTTGTTATGTATATCACACTATTTGAAATTTTGGAACCTAGAATTAATCAGCAATTATTTCCAAATACTTTGGAAATTGAGGTTGATCGTTATGAAGTTAACTCATCATTCTTTGAAAATGGCTATATTTACATATAATTAATACTTAGGGAAGCATCGCTCTAATATCGAAAGATATGAGATAATTAACAGTCCAGCCATAGTTGTCTTCAACTACTGAAACCAAGCTGCAGTATTATCATTAATGCATTTCGAATAATTTGGTTTCGATGAATAACATAAGAGTGGGTGTTGCACTGCTTTTCTTCCTCCATATTATAACCATTACAGAAACACATTTAGTTATTTCGGGCGCGTAGAGTACAAGAAATGTCCTGCAAACTACCAAGAATGCACAGCTCTGCAGTAATAAAAAATGGAGTATTCTCAATCTGAATGTTCCATTTAATGCAACTCTTCATTTGTGGTGAAATTAGATGTTGGCGATTCAGTTGCTGATTCCGAATATTGGAAATTTGTCAAGCAACAACCCGACCCAACTATAAATTTTCCAATACAGATCCAGTGCACTGAAGAAAATAGCCCCGTGTGTCTAAAATCAAATTGATCAATTTTAAATCGCCAGTCGATTACCTCCTCTTTACTGGTATCACTTGGATCGATGCATAAGAATTCTAGCGCGACCATTATTTATTTTCCGTCGTTTCCCATACAACGTTGTTCGTTAGGACATTGCCCTCGTGCACTGTAACGAACATTCAGTGCTGCTTAGTTTTCAATATTCACAACGAAATAAATAGGCCCTCACACCGCGACCGTGGCTTGTTTCCATTTGTCATCTCAGTTATCAGCTACTGTTACGTAGATACATATAGTTACGCTTGAAATTCTTCTCTGCTCTTGAGCGCGCAATTCACATTACGCTTGTAATACTTTTGCGCTTGCAGCCTAGCTTCGCTACAATCGATTGCGCTTGCAAATTTCGATACAGCTTTATAGCCATAAATTGATCGCTTAATCGTATCATTCATGACCTTCACGACACATCATCACATTTCATCATTCTATTGTATATCATCTATAACCTCCTCTGTACGAATCTTATTGGTTAAAACATATTTAGCGTTATTACACCAGCGTTTTTTACCATTCAGTCCACTATCCAATTCATCCTTCCAATCCTTCCTCCAATTCATCCTTCCCAACGAAAAGATACATTTGCAACATATTTGGAAATTTGAGAAGAATAACAAACTAGTAATTTTGGAAATTGTCGAACATTTAACTTATTTCTGCACTTTATGAGCCTTATGAGTACTACACATTTCCAAAACTTCATCCTCCGGTTACGTAAATTCATACAACTGTGAGATGTAGATGGTTCATTCTATTATATAATATTTCACATAAAACATTATGATTCAGATTCTGATAATACTCTACACTGATGTTTAAACCCACGATTTGAAAAAGTGATGTCAATTTTGAAGGTTGTCTTCGCTATAGTAAGCATGAAAGTAGTATAATAATACTTTACTATCCACACCTTAATTATGCATGATTCGTACTCAAGCCGCTATATGCAATATTCAGATTTGACGAGGAGATGACTATAAACAGTGCGGGCATGTTCGTCGCAAAAGTCTTCTCGTTAGCTTTAAACTATAGTAGGATAGTAGGAGTTATGAATTGTACATTAAACTTAATATAACAATTTGCGTTCAAATTTTTTCGAGCAAACTTATTATAATACATACAAATACACTGTATGTTACCGTGTTCGTTTGAACAGTTCAAACAGATATATGTATAATTCTTATAGTTCAATACTGTGCATAGTACAAACAGAATTATGTCTCATTACGAATTGATAGAATTAAGAATTAACTTTCCTACCTCGAGTATAATGATATAAAAAAATGATCACGTTTTCAACTGGCATTTATGCATTACTATCCTACAAATGTAAGTTTTATAAATAACGCTAAATATTTATTACTAAAAATAAGATCAGATTAAATAAAACTAATGAAAACAAACACTATGTGGCATTACAACATAGTATAATATAAAGAGTATTTTCCCGAAACTACAGAGATTTAAATTATTATATTATCATTAAAAAGAATTTTCTCAGCTACTTTTAAAGTACACCTATGAGATTTATTATGTGTACAACATTATTTAAAATACCAAAATTATGAAATCCTTTTTCGAAAATCATCGGATAGTGTGAAATTGGTTTAGTCAAGTGTATATAAACCAGTGTATTACAAAAGATGAAAAGTAACATTCTCTATTATTCCGAAAATGTCTAGTCATATAAGTCAACATAATAAAAAACATGGAGAATACTTAGGCGTGTTTCGTCCAAATTTTAATAGGAGTTTGTAGACAAATGTTTTATTTTATTTTCTTCTCATAGTTACTCTGGGGTTTTAATAATGTCAAGTAGAAAGTTGATTGAAGTCATAGAAAATGTTCACTGGAAGTGTGACATACGAAGAACATTCCTGACATATTTTTCATAGCTTATCTTCCACATACTTTAAATTCGCTCAAGAATAATTATTCAGCCACAGGAAAAGAACGTCGAACATAACGTCGAAAACGTGGGAATTTAAGACAGCGTTAAATTCATTTAAGTCATCCACAACCCACACTCTCAATGAGAGCCAAACGTCCAAATAGCGAAATAACCAAATCGACGACCCAAGCATCTTTTGCAAACGCAATTCAATAGATGAAACTGTGATAATAGCGAAGCCAAGATTAGAAGAAACAATGATGCAAACTCCACTGGTCTACAATCTCCCAGGAGCCTCATCTACGCCATTACATCTACCAATAATCTCACTTGCCAAGATCAGTGAACCAAGTATAACTTAGTCTATATCTGATTACGAATCTAAATCCCAGGAGAACAGCAGTTCAACTGATGGAGACGAACCAGATATTAGCCCAGTTTTGCCACAACTTACGAACACGGATAACATTATCACACCAGTAGATGAAATTCGATGAAAATTAATAGAAGAAGCTCGCAGTAGATTAATCGCAGGTCACAAGGGTGTAACGGAAACCTTAAATCAATTAACCCTTTCAGTACTACCGCCGCCTATTGGCGGCATCCACGGAAAGTTATGTGG
>NW_027476266.1:362500-369987 GCF_051020955.1 Megalopta genalis | reverse complement strand
GGACACCGGAGCTGTTCGAAGCGCCGAGCGCGCCGCGTACGCCCGAATATTTTCAAAGTCCCAACGTACCGATCAAGAGTAAAGTACCATTTTCCTACATTAGATTTCGTTCTAAATGCTTAATCCCTATGTAAAAACGTTAGTTAAGCAAGAATATCGTATTTTTAAAAAAATCTAATGATAGGATTTTCCAGAAAATTGAAAAAACCGAAAAATGTCAAGAGTAAAGTGCCATTTTCTGACATTAGATTTCGTTCTAAATGCTTAATCCCTATGTAGAAACGTTAGTTAAGCAAGAATATCGTATTTTTAAAAAAATCTAATGATAGGATTTTTCAGAAAATTGAAAAAACCGTAAAATGTCAAGAGTAAAGTGCCCTTACTTTAAACAATGTATCGTTCTAAATGCTTAATCCCTATGTAAAAAAGTTATTTAAGCAGGAATATGTTATTGAAAAAAATTAGAAAAATTTATTTTAGCCGTAAATCGAAAATAATGGATCGAGCGAATCGGTCGATTGCGCCGAGACGCGCTATGATGCAACAGACGAGCGATTGGAACGCCCGAATATTTTCAAAGTCCCAACGTACCGATCAAGAGTAAAGTACCATTTTCCTACATTAGATTTCGTTCTAAATGCTTAATCCCTATGTAAAAACGTTAGTTAAGCAAGAATATCGTATTTTTAAAAAAATCTAATGATAGGATTTTCCAGAAAATTGAAAAAACCGAAAAATGTCAAGAGTAAAGTGCCCTTATTTTAAACAATGTATCGTTCTAAATGCTTAATCCCTATGTAAAAAAGTTATTTTAGCAGGAATATGTTATTGAAAAAAATTAGAAAAATTTATTTTAGCCGTAAATCGAAAATAATGGGGACACCGGAGCTGTTCGAAGCGCCGAGCGCGCCGCGTACGCCCGAATATTTTCAAAGTCCCAACGTACCGATCAAGAGTAAAGTACCATTTTCCTACATTAGATTTCGTTCTAAATGCTTAATCCCTATGTAAAAACGTTAGTTAAGCAAGAATATCGTATTTTTAAAAAAATCTAATGATAGGATTTTCCAGAAAATTGAAAAAACCGAAAAATGTCAAGAGTAAAGTGCCATTTTCTGACATTAGATTTCGTTCTAAATGCTTAATCCCTATGTAGAAACGTTAGTTAAGCAAGAATATCGTATTTTTAAAAAAATCTAATGATAGGATTTTCCAGAAAATTGAAAAAACCGAAAAATGTCAAGAGTAAAGTGCCCTTATTTTAAACAATGTATCGTTCTAAATGCTTAATCCCTATGTAAAAAAGTTATTTAAGCAGGAATATGTTATTGAAAAAAATTAGAAAAATTTATTTTAGCCGTAAATCGAAAATAATGGATCGAGCGAATCGGTCGATTGCGCCGAGACGCGCTATGATGCAACAGACGAGCGATTGGAACCCCCGAATATTTTCAAAGTCCCAACGTACCGATCAAGAGTAAAGTACCATTTTCCTACATTAGATTTCGTTCTAAATGCTTAATCCCTATGTAAAAACGTTAGTTAAGCAAGAATATCGTATTTTTAAAAAAATCTAATGATAGGATTTTCCAGAAAATTGAAAAAACCGAAAAATGTCAAGAGTAAAGTGCCATTTTCTGACATTAGATTTCGTTCTAAATGCTTAATCCCTATGTAGAAACGTTAGTTAAGCAAGAATATCGTATTTTTAAAAAAATCTAATGATAGGATTTTTCAGAAAATTGAAAAAACCGTAAAATGTCAAGAGTAAAGTGCCCTTATTTTAAACAATGTATCGTTCTAAATGCTTAATCCCTATGTAAAAAAGTTATTTTAGCAGGAATATGTTATTGAAAAAAATTAGAAAAATTTATTTTAGCCGTAAATCGAAAATAATGGGGACACCGGAGCTGTTCGAAGCGCCGAGCGCGCCGCGTACGCCCGAATATTTTCAAAGTCCCAACGTACCGATCAAGAGTAAAGTACCATTTTCCTACATTAGATTTCGTTCTAAATGCTTAATCCCTATGTAAAAACGTTAGTTAAGCAAGAATATCGTATTTTTAAAAAAATCTAATGATAGGATTTTCCAGAAAATTGAAAAAACCGAAAAATGTCAAGAGTAAAGTGCCATTTTCTGACATTAGATTTCGTTCTAAATGCTTAATCCCTATGTAGAAACGTTAGTTAAGCAAGAATATCGTATTTTTAAAAAAATCTAATGATAGGATTTTTCAGAAAATTGAAAAAACCGTAAAATGTCAAGAGTAAAGTGCCCTTACTTTAAACAATGTATCGTTCTAAATGCTTAATCCCTATGTAAAAAAGTTATTTAAGCAGGAATATGTTATTGAAAAAAATTAGAAAAATTTATTTTAGCCGTAAATCGAAAATAATGGATCGAGCGAATCGGTCGATTGCGCCGAGACGCGCTATGATGCAACAGACGAGCGATTGGAACGCCCGAATATTTTCAAAGTCCCAACGTACCGATCAAGAGTAAAGTACCATTTTCCTACATTAGATTTCGTTCTAAATGCTTAATCCCTATGTAAAAACGTTAGTTAAGCAAGAATATCGTATTTTTAAAAAAATCTAATGATAGGATTTTCCAGAAAATTGAAAAAACCGAAAAATGTCAAGAGTAAAGTGCCCTTATTTTAAACAATGTATCGTTCTAAATGCTTAATCCCTATGTAAAAAAGTTATTTTAGCAGGAATATGTTATTGAAAAAAATTAGAAAAATTTATTTTAGCCGTAAATCGAAAATAATGGGGACACCGGAGCTGTTCGAAGCGCCGAGCGCGCCGCGTACGCCCGAATATTTTCAAAGTCCCAACGTACCGATCAAGAGTAAAGTACCATTTTCCTACATTAGATTTCGTTCTAAATGCTTAATCCCTATGTAAAAACGTTAGTTAAGCAAGAATATCGTATTTTTAAAAAAATCTAATGATAGGATTTTCCAGAAAATTGAAAAAACCGAAAAATGTCAAGAGTAAAGTGCCATTTTCTGACATTAGATTTCGTTCTAAATGCTTAATCCCTATGTAGAAACGTTAGTTAAGCAAGAATATCGTATTTTTAAAAAAATCTAATGATAGGATTTTCCAGAAAATTGAAAAAACCGAAAAATGTCAAGAGTAAAGTGCCCTTATTTTAAACAATGTATCGTTCTAAATGCTTAATCCCTATGTAAAAAAGTTATTTAAGCAGGAATATGTTATTGAAAAAAATTAGAAAAATTTATTTTAGCCGTAAATCGAAAATAATGGATCGAGCGAATCGGTCGATTGCGCCGAGACGCGCTATGATGCAACAGACGAGCGATTGGAACCCCCGAATATTTTCAAAGTCCCAACGTACCGATCAAGAGTAAAGTACCATTTTCCTACATTAGATTTCGTTCTAAATGCTTAATCCCTATGTAAAAACGTTAGTTAAGCAAGAATATCGTATTTTTAAAAAAATCTAATGATAGGATTTTCCAGAAAATTGAAAAAACCGAAAAATGTCAAGAGTAAAGTGCCATTTTCTGACATTAGATTTCGTTCTAAATGCTTAATCCCTATGTAGAAACGTTAGTTAAGCAAGAATATCGTATTTTTAAAAAAATCTAATGATAGGATTTTTCAGAAAATTGAAAAAACCGTAAAATGTCAAGAGTAAAGTGCCCTTATTTTAAACAATGTATCGTTCTAAATGCTTAATCCCTATGTAAAAAAGTTATTTTAGCAGGAATATGTTATTGAAAAAAATTAGAAAAATTTATTTTAGCCGTAAATCGAAAATAATGGGGACACCGGAGCTGTTCGAAGCGCCGAGCGCGCCGCGTACGCCCGAATATTTTCAAAGTCCCAACGTACCGATCAAGAGTAAAGTACCATTTTCCTACATTAGATTTCGTTCTAAATGCTTAATCCCTATGTAAAAACGTTAGTTAAGCAAGAATATCGTATTTTTAAAAAAATCTAATGATAGGATTTTTCAGAAAATTGAAAAAACCGTAAAATGTCAAGAGTAAAGTGCCCTTACTTTAAACAATGTATCGTTCTAAATGCTTAATCCCTATGTAAAAAAGTTATTTAAGCAGGAATATGTTATTGAAAAAAATTAGAAAAATTTATTTTAGCCGTAAATCGAAAATAATGGATCGAGCGAATCGGTCGATTGCGCCGAGACGCGCTATGATGCAACAGACGAGCGATTGGAACGCCCGAATATTTTCAAAGTCCCAACGTACCGATCAAGAGTAAAGTACCATTTTCCTACATTAGATTTCGTTCTAAATGCTTAATCCCTATGTAAAAACGTTAGTTAAGCAAGAATATCGTATTTTTAAAAAAATCTAATGATAGGATTTTCCAGAAAATTGAAAAAACCGAAAAATGTCAAGAGTAAAGTGCCCTTATTTTAAACAATGTATCGTTCTAAATGCTTAATCCCTATGTAAAAAAGTTATTTTAGCAGGAATATGTTATTGAAAAAAATTAGAAAAATTTATTTTAGCCGTAAATCGAAAATAATGGGGACACCGGAGCTGTTCGAAGCGCCGAGCGCGCCGCGTACGCCCGAATATTTTCAAAGTCCCAACGTACCGATCAAGAGTAAAGTACCATTTTCCTACATTAGATTTCGTTCTAAATGCTTAATCCCTATGTAAAAACGTTAGTTAAGCAAGAATATCGTATTTTTAAAAAAATCTAATGATAGGATTTTCCAGAAAATTGAAAAAACCGAAAAATGTCAAGAGTAAAGTGCCATTTTCTGACATTAGATTTCGTTCTAAATGCTTAATCCCTATGTAGAAACGTTAGTTAAGCAAGAATATCGTATTTTTAAAAAAATCTAATGATAGGATTTTCCAGAAAATTGAAAAAACCGAAAAATGTCAAGAGTAAAGTGCCCTTATTTTAAACAATGTATCGTTCTAAATGCTTAATCCCTATGTAAAAAAGTTATTTAAGCAGGAATATGTTATTGAAAAAAATTAGAAAAATTTATTTTAGCCGTAAATCGAAAATAATGGATCGAGCGAATCGGTCGATTGCGCCGAGACGCGCTATGATGCAACAGACGAGCGATTGGAACCCCCGAATATTTTCAAAGTCCCAACGTACCGATCAAGAGTAAAGTACCATTTTCCTACATTAGATTTCGTTCTAAATGCTTAATCCCTATGTAAAAACGTTAGTTAAGCAAGAATATCGTATTTTTAAAAAAATCTAATGATAGGATTTTCCAGAAAATTGAAAAAACCGAAAAATGTCAAGAGTAAAGTGCCATTTTCTGACATTAGATTTCGTTCTAAATGCTTAATCCCTATGTAGAAACGTTAGTTAAGCAAGAATATCGTATTTTTAAAAAAATCTAATGATAGGATTTTTCAGAAAATTGAAAAAACCGTAAAATGTCAAGAGTAAAGTGCCCTTATTTTAAACAATGTATCGTTCTAAATGCTTAATCCCTATGTAAAAAAGTTATTTTAGCAGGAATATGTTATTGAAAAAAATTAGAAAAATTTATTTTAGCCGTAAATCGAAAATAATGGGGACACCGGAGCTGTTCGAAGCGCCGAGCGCGCCGCGTACGCCCGAATATTTTCAAAGTCCCAACGTACCGATCAAGAGTAAAGTACCATTTTCCTACATTAGATTTCGTTCTAAATGCTTAATCCCTATGTAAAAACGTTAGTTAAGCAAGAATATCGTATTTTTAAAAAAATCTAATGATAGGATTTTCCAGAAAATTGAAAAAACCGAAAAATGTCAAGAGTAAAGTGCCATTTTCTGACATTAGATTTCGTTCTAAATGCTTAATCCCTATGTAGAAACGTTAGTTAAGCAAGAATATCGTATTTTTAAAAAAATCTAATGATAGGATTTTTCAGAAAATTGAAAAAACCGTAAAATGTCAAGAGTAAAGTGCCCTTATTTTAAACAATGTATCGTTCTAAATGCTTAATCCCTATGTAAAAAAGTTATTTAAGCAGGAATATGTTATTGAAAAAAATTAGAAAAATTTATTTTAGCCGTAAATCGAAAATAATGGATCGAGCGAATCGGTCGATTGCGCCGAGACGCGCTATGATGCAACAGACGAGCGATTGGAACGCCCGAATATTTTCAAAGTCCCAACGTACCGATCAAGAGTAAAGTACCATTTTCCTACATTAGATTTCGTTCTAAATGCTTAATCCCTATGTAAAAACGTTAGTTAAGCAAGAATATCGTATTTTTAAAAAAATCTAATGATAGGATTTTCCAGAAAATTGAAAAAACCGAAAAATGTCAAGAGTAAAGTGCCCTTATTTTAAACAATGTATCGTTCTAAATGCTTAATCCCTATGTAAAAAAGTTATTTTAGCAGGAATATGTTATTGAAAAAAATTAGAAAAATTTATTTTAGCCGTAAATCGAAAATAATGGGGACACCGGAGCTGTTCGAAGCGCCGAGCGCGCCGCGTACGCCCGAATATTTTCAAAGTCCCAACGTACCGATCAAGAGTAAAGTACCATTTTCCTACATTAGATTTCGTTCTAAATGCTTAATCCCTATGTAAAAACGTTAGTTAAGCAAGAATATCGTATTTTTAAAAAAATCTAATGATAGGATTTTCCAGAAAATTGAAAAAACCGAAAAATGTCAAGAGTAAAGTGCCATTTTCTGACATTAGATTTCGTTCTAAATGCTTAATCCCTATGTAGAAACGTTAGTTAAGCAAGAATATCGTATTTTTAAAAAAATCTAATGATAGGATTTTTCAGAAAATTGAAAAAACCGTAAAATGTCAAGAGTAAAGTGCCCTTATTTTAAACATTATATCGTTCTAAATGCTTAATCCCTATGTAAAAAAGTTATCTAAGCAAGAATATGTTATTGAAAAAAATTAGAAAAATTTATTTTAGCCGTAAATCGAAAAGAAGTCTGTTCGTTTCTCTGTCTCTCTCGCGCGATCGAACTATCGATGTTTCCCGACAAACTATTGGAAGTTTAATTAAACTTTATACATGAAATTACTCGTTTTGATCCCCGCTACACAGCCGTATACTTTTTATAATTTTGTGGAATCGGGAACCTTGAAATATTTATCATAACGCGGATCGACTGTCTCTGTCTCTTTCTAGATCGGAAGAATCGATGTTTCCCGGCAAACTATTGGGAGTTTAATTAAACTTTATACATGAAATTACTCGTTCTGATCCCCGCTACACAGCCGTAAACTTTTTATAAATTTGTGGAATCGGGAACCTCGAAATATTTATCATAACGCGGATCGACTGTCTCTGTCTCTTTCTAGATCGGAAGAATCGATGTTTCCCGGAAAACTATTGGGAGTTTAATTAAACTTTATACATGAAATTACTCGTTCTGATCCCCGCTACACAGCCGTATACTTTTTATAATTTTGTGGAATCGGGAACCTCGAAATATTTATCATAACGCGGATCGACTGTCTCTGTCTCTTTCTAGATCGGAAGAATCG
>NW_027476266.1:355000-357500 GCF_051020955.1 Megalopta genalis | reverse complement strand
CGCCCCGTCCAGGTCTGTTTGTTCGCTGACCACTTGTGCGTCTAAGACCAGCGTCGTTCTACCCATTGTCGCGACCAAGTCCGGTTTCCGTATACCTTCGTCCGTAAGGTATGTTGGTTCCGTTTGGACTTGGTAACCTTGATGTCGGAGGTTCCTAGCTGTGTAGGCAACAATGGCATCGTGCCTGCGAATACGCATCCCGTGCGTACGATGGCAGTGTTGAACGACGTGGTTCAGGGTTTCAAGTGCGGAGCATCCTGCTCTGCAGTAGCGGTCAGCTTGCCTCCCTCTTGTTGTCCTGGATCGTGTGGGGAGTGCTGCTATCCTGGTTCTCGTGAAGTTGATGAAGTCCTTGCCCGTCAGGAGTCGGGTACCATCTCCAATCCACGCGTGTTGTTGTGGAGTTTCCCTTGAACCTATCAGCCCACGTCCGTCGATGGAAGAGTGTAGTCGTTTCCTCCAGAGGTCCCCAATGTGAGCCGATTCCGTTATCACCGCGTCGCCGTCCTTGAGTCGTCGTAGGCACTTAGTGATTTCGTTGTCCAGGAAGGCGTCCGTTGGATCGTTTCGGAATTGGTCATGGTCTTGCCGAAGCGCTCGCAATCTTCCCAGTCTCAACATAGGTGCCAACCATCGTAGGGAGGGGATGCCAAGTCCTCCGTCCCTGATGTCCGCGTGTATGTATGCGGTTGGCACGTCGTGTGGGAGATTTAGCCACTTGCGCACGGACGCTCGGATCATCATGTCGACTTTCCTGAGCGTCCCTATCGTTATATCCCCGAGTGCTAGGTGGTAGTACACCCGGGGTATAAGACCTGTGCGCAATGCGTACAGTCTCTGTTGTGGCTTGAGGGGCGCTTTGGCAAGGCAGGCCAGTCCTGGTCCGATCACTTCGTGCGGCCGACATCGTGCTCTGCCCTGGGCGGTGAATTTGATCCCCAGGTATTTCAGTTCTTCCCCTCGCTTCAAAGTCCGAAGTTGCTGTTGGTCGTGGTAGAACTTGGTATCGACATCAACTGCTGTCTTCTTAATGTGGCCATTGGCTTTAATGCCAATGGTTAGACATTTCCCTGGATTGATGTCCATCCCACATTGTCGAAGAAAGGATCCAGTTGTGTCGACCAAGTTCTGCAATCCTCGGGGCGTTTCGGCGAAGAGAATGATGTCGTCTGCGAAGGCGGCTGCTTTGATACACTCACCTCCTATCCTACAGCCTATGTCCGGGGACAGTCTCTGTAGGAGGAGGTGGGTGACCATGTTGAATATGGTCGGCGAGAGTGGATCACCTTGTTTGACTCCCCTACCCGGTGTTATGGGGGAGGATTTCCAACTCTCGCCTTCCAGTGTCGTGGTGCCGTCGTTGTATGTTGCGGTGATGTACTCGGTCATTTCATTGGGGACTCCCATGGTTTCCATGACTGCTGATAGAGCGGCGTGCGATATTGAATCGAAGGCCTTCCGGACGTCGATCGAAGCCAGGTACAGGTTCCTGAAACTACTGTGGTGGTGCTTCAAGATCGCGTCGAGGAGAAAGGTGTTGTCGTTGCACCCGTCCGTATTCCTGAATGCCCTCTGGCGTTCATCAATATTGATGGCTTTTGCCAGTCGGGCGGCCAGAATACGGTGGAGGCATCTGACCAATACGGACGGGATGGTGATCGGTCTGAAGTCGGCTGGCTCCGTAGCTGCATCGTTCTTGGGGAGGAATATCGTCCTTGCCTTGTTGAGGTGTTTAGGCAATTTGCGGCACATCATTATGATGTTAAAGATTCTCGCAAGGACGCCTAGCGGTGTGGCCCTCAGCTGCCGCGCGGTTACTTGGTCGGGGCCCGCTGAGGTGCCCATCGATGGTAGGGCGTCCCTGATGTCCGCTTCCGTGATTGGAATCCATACTGACGTGGCAGTTGTTGGTGGCACTTCAACTGCGGGGGATGCTCCTGATTTTTGCCGCATCACCTCCGTCCAGTATGGTTCCATTATTTGTTGCCCTGGTACTCTGGTAGACGATACTCCTTCCAAGATGTCCCTTATACACCTTGCCCTGTTCTTTTTCCAACGCACTTGTGCTAGAGCGTAGTTATGACGCCTCTGTTGGCGTCTAGTGCGCTTGGGCGGGGTGTTTCTGTTTCGTCGGGCGCGGTTCCCGGTATTCGGAAGGGGGTAGATCCGATGCAGGTATAGAGCCAGCGACTCCAATGTGTCGTCCTTCCTTCTCGTGGCTGCTTCTTCGACTATCGTTTGGAGTTCTTCTCTACAATACTCGCTGCCGCTGATGGTGGGGAGATTTAATAGATGCTCCAGTAGAGGGTCCCGTGCTTGCTGTTGTGTTGCAGGTGGATGTGCCACCTGGTTTGGAGGCTGGGGCGCTGGTTCCTCGTTGTATTCCTCCAGGAATTGGTGAACGAGGTTTTTGTAGGCTGTTGTTCGCCTATGTCCTTTAATGGATTCAACCGTTCTGTTACGGAATATTTTCACCAATTCCTGGTTGAGGAATCTCGCC
>NW_027476266.1:332500-345000 GCF_051020955.1 Megalopta genalis | reverse complement strand
CTAAATGCTTAATCCCTATGTAAAAAAGTTATTTAAGCAGGAATATGTTATTGAAAAAAATTAGAAAAATTTATTTTAGCCGTAAATCGAAAATAATGGATCGAGCGAATCGGTCGATTGCGCCGAGACGCGCTATGATGCAACAGACGAGCGATTGGAACGCCCGAATATTTTCAAAGTCCCAACGTACCGATCAAGAGTAAAGTACCATTTTCCTACATTAGATTTCGTTCTAAATGCTTAATCCCTATGTAAAAACGTTAGTTAAGCAAGAATATCGTATTTTTAAAAAAATCTAATGATAGGATTTTCCAGAAAATTGAAAAAACCGAAAAATGTCAAGAGTAAAGTGCCATTTTCTGACATTAGATTTCGTTCTAAATGCTTAATCCCTATGTAGAAACGTTAGTTAAGCAAGAATATCGTATTTTTAAAAAAATCTAATGATAGGATTTTTCAGAAAATTGAAAAAACCGTAAAATGTCAAGAGTAAAGTGCCCTTATTTTAAACAATGTATCGTTCTAAATGCTTAATCCCTATGTAAAAAAGTTATTTAAGCAGGAATATGTTATTGAAAAAAATTAGAAAAATTTATTTTAGCCGTAAATCGAAAATAATGGATCGAGCGAATCGGTCGATTGCGCCGAGACGCGCTATGATGCAACAGACGAGCGATTGGAACGCCCGAATATTTTCAAAGTCCCAACGTACCGATCAAGAGTAAAGTACCATTTTCCTACATTAGATTTCGTTCTAAATGCTTAATCCCTATGTAAAAACGTTAGTTAAGCAAGAATATCGTATTTTTAAAAAAATCTAATGATAGGATTTTCCAGAAAATTGAAAAAACCGAAAAATGTCAAGAGTAAAGTGCCATTTTCTGACATTAGATTTCGTTCTAAATGCTTAATCCCTATGTAGAAACGTTAGTTAAGCAAGAATATCGTATTTTTAAAAAAATCTAATGATAGGATTTTTCAGAAAATTGAAAAAACCGTAAAATGTCAAGAGTAAAGTGCCCTTATTTTAAACAATGTATCGTTCTAAATGCTTAATCCCTATGTAAAAAAGTTATTTTAGCAGGAATATGTTATTGAAAAAAATTAGAAAAATTTATTTTAGCCGTAAATCGAAAATAATGGATCGAGCGAATCGGTCGATTGCGCCGAGACGCGCTATGATGCAACAGACGAGCGATTGGAACGCCCGAATATTTTCAAAGTCCCAACGTACCGATCAAGAGTAAAGTACCATTTTCCTACATTAGATTTCGTTCTAAATGCTTAATCCCTATGTAAAAACGTTAGTTAAGCAAGAATATCGTATTTTTAAAAAAATCTAATGATAGGATTTCCCAGAAAATTGAAAAAACCGAAAAATGTCAAGAGTAAAGTGCCATTTTCTGACATTAGATTTCGTTCTAAATGCTTAATCCCTATGTAGAAACGTTAGTTAAGCAAGAATATCGTATTTTTAAAAAAATCTAATGATAGGATTTTTCAGAAAATTGAAAAAACCGTAAAATGTCAAGAGTAAAGTGCCCTTATTTTAAACAATGTATCGTTCTAAATGCTTAATCCCTATGTAAAAAAGTTATTTAAGCAGGAATATGTTATTGAAAAAAATTAGAAAAATTTATTTTAGCCGTAAATCGAAAATAATGGATCGAGCGAATCGGTCGATTGCGCCGAGACGCGCTATGATGCAACAGACGAGCGATTGGAACCCCCGAATATTTTCAAAGTCCCAACGTACCGATCAAGAGTAAAGTACCATTTTCCTACATTAGATTTCGTTCTAAATGCTTAATCCCTATGTAGAAACGTTAGTTAAGCAAGAATATCGTATTTTTAAAAAAATCTAATGATAGGATTTTTCAGAAAATTGAAAAAACCGTAAAATGTCAAGAGTAAAGTGCCCTTATTTTACACAATGTATCGTTCTAAATGCTTAATCCCTATGTAAAAAAGTTATTTTAGCAGGAATATGTTATTGAAAAAAATTAGAAAAATTTATTTTAGCCGTAAATCGAAAATAATGGGGACACCGGAGCTGTTCGAAGCGCCGAGCGCGCCGCGTACGCCCGAATATTTTCAAAGTCCCAACGTACCGATCAAGAGTAAAGTACCATTTTCCTACATTAGATTTCGTTCTAAATGCTTAATCCCTATGTAAAAACGTTAGTTAAGCAAGAATATCGTATTTTTAAAAAAATCTAATGATAGGATTTTCCAGAAAATTGAAAAAACCGAAAAATGTCAAGAGTAAAGTGCCATTTTCTGACATTAGATTTCGTTCTAAATGCTTAATCCCTATGTAGAAACGTTAGTTAAGCAAGAATATCGTATTTTTAAAAAAATCTAATGATAGGATTTTTCAGAAAATTGAAAAAACCGTAAAATGTCAAGAGTAAAGTGCCCTTATTTTAAACAATGTATCGTTCTAAATGCTTAATCCCTATGTAAAAAAGTTATTTAAGCAGGAATATGTTATTGAAAAAAATTAGAAAAATTTATTTTAGCCGTAAATCGAAAATAATGGATCGAGCGAATCGGTCGATTGCGCCGAGACGCGCTATGATGCAACAGACGAGCGATTGGAACGCCCGAATATTTTCAAAGTCCCAACGTACCGATCAAGAGTAAAGTACCATTTTCCTACATTAGATTTCGTTCTAAATGCTTAATCCCTATGTAAAAACGTTAGTTAAGCAAGAATATCGTATTTTTAAAAAAATCTAATGATAGGATTTTCCAGAAAATTGAAAAAACCGAAAAATGTCAAGAGTAAAGTGCCATTTTCTGACATTAGATTTCGTTCTAAATGCTTAATCCCTATGTAGAAACGTTAGTTAAGCAAGAATATCGTATTTTTAAAAAAATCTAATGATAGGATTTTTCAGAAAATTGAAAAAACCGTAAAATGTCAAGAGTAAAGTGCCCTTATTTTAAACAATGTATCGTTCTAAATGCTTAATCCCTATGTAAAAAAGTTATTTTAGCAGGAATATGTTATTGAAAAAAATTAGAAAAATTTATTTTAGCCGTAAATCGAAAATAATGGGGACACCGGAGCTGTTCGAAGCGCCGAGCGCGCCGCGTACGCCCGAATATTTTCAAAGTCCCAACGTACCGATCAAGAGTAAAGTACCATTTTCCTACATTAGATTTCGTTCTAAATGCTTAATCCCTATGTAAAAACGTTAGTTAAGCAAGAATATCGTATTTTTAAAAAAATCTAATGATAGGATTTTCCAGAAAATTGAAAAAACCGAAAAATGTCAAGAGTAAAGTGCCATTTTCTGACATTAGATTTCGTTCTAAATGCTTAATCCCTATGTAGAAACGTTAGTTAAGCAAGAATATCGTATTTTTAAAAAAATCTAATGATAGGATTTTTCAGAAAATTGAAAAAACCGTAAAATGTCAAGAGTAAAGTGCCCTTACTTTAAACAATGTATCGTTCTAAATGCTTAATGCCTATGTAAAAAAGTTATTTAAGCAGGAATATGTTATTGAAAAAAATTAGAAAAATTTATTTTAGCCGTAAATCGAAAATAATGGATCGAGCGAATCGGTCGATTGCGCCGAGACGCGCTATGATGCAACAGACGAGCGATTGGAACGCCCGAATATTTTCAAAGTCCCAACGTACCGATCAAGAGTAAAGTACCATTTTCCTACATTAGATTTCGTTCTAAATGCTTAATCCCTATGTAAAAACGTTAGTTAAGCAAGAATATCGTATTTTTAAAAAAATCTAATGATAGGATTTTCCAGAAAATTGAAAAAACCGAAAAATGTCAAGAGTAAAGTGCCATTTTCTGACATTAGATTTCGTTCTAAATGCTTAATCCCTATGTAGAAACGTTAGTTAAGCAAGAATATCGTATTTTTAAAAAAATCTAATGATAGGATTTTTCAGAAAATTGAAAAAACCGTAAAATGTCAAGAGTAAAGTGCCCTTATTTTAAACAATGTATCGTTCTAAATGCTTAATCCCTATGTAAAAAAGTTATTTAAGCAGGAATATGTTATTGAAAAAAATTAGAAAAATTTATTTTAGCCGTAAATCGAAAATAATGGATCGAGCGAATCGGTCGATTGCGCCGAGACGCGCTATGATGCAACAGACGAGCGATTGGAACGCCCGAATATTTTCAAAGTCCCAACGTACCGATCAAGAGTAAAGTACCATTTTCCTACATTAGATTTCGTTCTAAATGCTTAATCCCTATGTAAAAACGTTAGTTAAGCAAGAATATCGTATTTTTAAAAAAATCTAATGATAGGATTTTCCAGAAAATTGAAAAAACCGAAAAATGTCAAGAGTAAAGTGCCATTTTCTGACATTAGATTTCGTTCTAAATGCTTAATCCCTATGTAGAAACGTTAGTTAAGCAAGAATATCGTATTTTTAAAAAAATCTAATGATAGGATTTTTCAGAAAATTGAAAAAACCGTAAAATGTCAAGAGTAAAGTGCCCTTATTTTAAACAATGTATCGTTCTAAATGCTTAATCCCTATGTAAAAAAGTTATTTTAGCAGGAATATGTTATTGAAAAAAATTAGAAAAATTTATTTTAGCCGTAAATCGAAAATAATGGATCGAGCGAATCGGTCGATTGCGCCGAGACGCGCTATGATGCAACAGACGAGCGATTGGAACGCCCGAATATTTTCAAAGTCCCAACGTACCGATCAAGAGTAAAGTACCATTTTCCTACATTAGATTTCGTTCTAAATGCTTAATCCCTATGTAAAAACGTTAGTTAAGCAAGAATATCGTATTTTTAAAAAAATCTAATGATAGGATTTTCCAGAAAATTGAAAAAACCGAAAAATGTCAAGAGTAAAGTGCCATTTTCTGACATTAGATTTCGTTCTAAATGCTTAATCCCTATGTAGAAACGTTAGTTAAGCAAGAATATCGTATTTTTAAAAAAATCTAATGATAGGATTTTTCAGAAAATTGAAAAAACCGTAAAATGTCAAGAGTAAAGTGCCCTTATTTTAAACAATGTATCGTTCTAAATGCTTAATCCCTATGTAAAAAAGTTATTTTAGCAGGAATATGTTATTGAAAAAAATTAGAAAAATTTATTTTAGCCGTAAATCGAAAATAATGGGGACACCGGAGCTGTTCGAAGCGCCGAGCGCGCCGCGTACGCCCGAATATTTTCAAAGTCCCAACGTATCGATCAAGAGTAAAGTACCATTTTCCTACATTAGATTTCGTTCTAAATGCTTAATCCCTATGTAAAAACGTTAGTTAAGCAAGAATATCGTATTTTTAAAAAAATCTAATGATAGGATTTTCCAGAAAATTGAAAAAACCGAAAAATGTCAAGAGTAAAGTGCCATTTTCTGACATTAGATTTCGTTCTAAATGCTTAATCCCTATGTAGAAACGTTAGTTAAGCAAGAATATCGTATTTTTAAAAAAATCTAATGATAGGATTTTTCAGAAAATTGAAAAAACCGTAAAATGTCAAGAGTAAAGTGCCCTTATTTTAAACAATGTATCGTTCTAAATGCTTAATCCCTATGTAAAAAAGTTATTTTAGCAGGAATATGTTATTGAAAAAAATTAGAAAAATTTATTTTAGCCGTAAATCGAAAATAATGGGGACACCGGAGCTGTTCGAAGCGCCGAGCGCGCCGCGTACGCCCGAATATTTTCAAAGTCCCAACGTACCGATCAAGAGTAAAGTACCATTTTCCTACATTAGATTTCGTTCTAAATGCTTAATCCCTATGTAAAAACGTTAGTTAAGCAAGAATATCGTATTTTTAAAAAAATCTAATGATAGGATTTTCCAGAAAATTGAAAAAACCGAAAAATGTCAAGAGTAAAGTGCCATTTTCTGACATTAGATTTCGTTCTAAATGCTTAATCCCTATGTAGAAACGTTAGTTAAGCAAGAATATCGTATTTTTAAAAAAATCTAATGATAGGATTTTTCAGAAAATTGAAAAAACCGTAAAATGTCAAGAGTAAAGTGCCCTTACTTTAAACAATGTATCGTTCTAAATGCTTAATCCCTATGTAAAAAAGTTATTTAAGCAGGAATATGTTATTGAAAAAAATTAGAAAAATTTATTTTAGCCGTAAATCGAAAATAATGGATCGAGCGAATCGGTCGATTGCGCCGAGACGCGCTATGATGCAACAGACGAGCGATTGGAACGCCCGAATATTTTCAAAGTCCCAACGTACCGATCAAGAGTAAAGTACCATTTTCCTACATTAGATTTCGTTCTAAATGCTTAATCCCTATGTAAAAACGTTAGTTAAGCAAGAATATCGTATTTTTAAAAAAATCTAATGATAGGATTTTCCAGAAAATTGAAAAAACCGAAAAATGTCAAGAGTAAAGTGCCATTTTCTGACATTAGATTTCGTTCTAAATGCTTAATCCCTATGTAGAAACGTTAGTTAAGCAAGAATATCGTATTTTTAAAAAAATCTAATGATAGGATTTTTCAGAAAATTGAAAAAACCGTAAAATGTCAAGTAAAGTGCCCTTATTTTAAACAATGTATCGTTCTAAATGCTTAATCCCTATGTAAAAAAGTTATTTTAGCAGGAATATGTTATTGAAAAAAATTAGAAAAATTTATTTTAGCCGTAAATCGAAAATAATGGGGACACCGGAGCTGTTCGAAGCGCCGAGCGCGCCGCGTACGCCCGAATATTTTCAAAGTCCCAACGTACCGATCAAGAGTAAAGTACCATTTTCCTACATTAGATTTCGTTCTAAATGCTTAATCCCTATGTAAAAACGTTAGTTAAGCAAGAATATCGTATTTTTAAAAAAATCTAATGATAGGATTTTCCAGAAAATTGAAAAAACCGAAAAATGTCAAGAGTAAAGTGCCATTTTCTGACATTAGATTTCGTTCTAAATGCTTAATCCCTATGTAGAAATGTTAGTTAAGCAAGAATATCGTATTTTTAAAAAAATCTAATGATAGGATTTTTCAGAAAATTGAAAAAACCGTAAAATGTCAAGAGTAAAGTGCCCTTATTTTAAACAATGTATCGTTCTAAATGCTTAATCCCTATGTAAAAAAGTTATTTAAGCAGGAATATGTTATTGAAAAAAATTAGAAAAATTTATTTTAGCCGTAAATCGAAAATAATGGATCGAGCGAATCGGTCGATTGCGCCGAGACGCGCTATGATGCAACAGACGAGCGATTGGAACCCCCGAATATTTTCAAAGTCCCAACGTACCGATCAAGAGTAAAGTACCATTTTCCTACATTAGATTTCGTTCTAAATGCTTAATCCCTATGTAAAAACGTTAGTTAAGCAAGAATATCGTATTTTTAAAAAAATCTAATGATAGGATTTTCCAGAAAATTGAAAAAACCGAAAAATGTCAAGAGTAAAGTGCCATTTTCTGACATTAGATTTCGTTCTAAATGCTTAATCCCTATGTAGAAACGTTAGTTAAGCAAGAATATCGTATTTTTAAAAAAATCTAATGATAGGATTTTTCAGAAAATTGAAAAAACCGTAAAATGTCAAGAGTAAAGTGCCCTTATTTTAAACAATGTATCGTTCTAAATGCTTAATCCCTATGTAAAAAAGTTATTTTAGCAGGAATATGTTATTGAAAAAAATTAGAAAAATTTATTTTAGCCGTAAATCGAAAATAATGGGGACACCGGAGCTGTTCGAAGCGCCGAGCGCGCCGCGTACGCCCGAATATTTTCAAAGTCCCAACGTACCGATCAAGAGTAAAGTACCATTTTCCTACATTAGATTTCGTTCTAAATGCTTAATCCCTATGTAAAAACGTTAGTTAAGCAAGAATATCGTATTTTTAAAAAAATCTAATGATAGGATTTTCCAGAAAATTGAAAAAACCGAAAAATGTCAAGAGTAAAGTGCCATTTTCTGACATTAGATTTCGTTCTAAATGCTTAATCCCTATGTAGAAACGTTAGTTAAGCAAGAATATCGTATTTTTAAAAAAATCTAATGATAGGATTTTTCAGAAAATTGAAAAAACCGTAAAATGTCAAGAGTAAAGTGCCCTTATTTTAAACAATGTATCGTTCTAAATGCTTAATCCCTATGTAAAAAAGTTATTTAAGCAGGAATATGTTATTGAAAAAAATTAGAAAAATTTATTTTAGCCGTAAATCGAAAATAATGGATCGAGCGAATCGGTCGATTGCGCCGAGACGCGCTATGATGCAACAGACGAGCGATTGGAACGCCCGAATATTTTCAAAGTCCCAACGTACCGATCAAGAGTAAAGTACCATTTTCCTACATTAGATTTCGTTCTAAATGCTTAATCCCTATGTAAAAACGTTAGTTAAGCAAGAATATCGTATTTTTAAAAAAATCTAATGATAGGATTTTCCAGAAAATTGAAAAAACCGAAAAATGTCAAGAGTAAAGTGCCATTTTCTGACATTAGATTTCGTTCTAAATGCTTAATCCCTATGTAGAAACGTTAGTTAAGCAAGAATATCGTATTTTTAAAAAAATCTAATGATAGGATTTTTCAGAAAATTGAAAAAACCGTAAAATGTCAAGAGTAAAGTGCCCTTATTTTAAACAATGTATCGTTCTAAATGCTTAATCCCTATGTAAAAAAGTTATTTTAGCAGGAATATGTTATTGAAAAAAATTAGAAAAATTTATTTTAGCCGTAAATCGAAAATAATGGGGACACCGGAGCTGTTCGAAGCGCCGAGCGCGCCGCGTACGCCCGAATATTTTCAAAGTCCCAACGTACCGATCAAGAGTAAAGTACCATTTTCCTACATTAGATTTCGTTCTAAATGCTTAATCCCTATGTAAAAACGTTAGTTAAGCAAGAATATCGTATTTTTAAAAAAATCTAATGATAGGATTTTCCAGAAAATTGAAAAAACCGAAAAATGTCAAGAGTAAAGTGCCATTTTCTGACATTAGATTTCGTTCTAAATGCTTAATCCCTATGTAGAAACGTTAGTTAAGCAAGAATATCGTATTTTTAAAAAAATCTAATGATAGGATTTTTCAGAAAATTGAAAAAACCGTAAAATGTCAAGAGTAAAGTGCCCTTACTTTAAACAATGTATCGTTCTAAATGCTTAATCCCTATGTAAAAAAGTTATTTAAGCAGGAATATGTTATTGAAAAAAATTAGAAAAATTTATTTTAGCCGTAAATCGAAAATAATGGATCGAGCGAATCGGTCGATTGCGCCGAGACGCGCTATGATGCAACAGACGAGCGATTGGAACGCCCGAATATTTTCAAAGTCCCAACGTACCGATCAAGAGTAAAGTACCATTTTCCTACATTAGATTTCGTTCTAAATGCTTAATCCCTATGTAAAAACGTTAGTTAAGCAAGAATATCGTATTTTTAAAAAAATCTAATGATAGGATTTTCCAGAAAATTGAAAAAACCGAAAAATGTCAAGAGTAAAGTGCCATTTTCTGACATTAGATTTCGTTCTAAATGCTTAATCCCTATGTAGAAACGTTAGTTAAGCAAGAATATCGTATTTTTAAAAAAATCTAATGATAGGATTTTTCAGAAAATTGAAAAAACCGTAAAATGTCAAGAGTAAAGTGCCCTTATTTTAAACAATGTATCGTTCTAAATGCTTAATCCCTATGTAAAAAAGTTATTTAAGCAGGAATATGTTATTGAAAAAAATTAGAAAAATTTATTTTAGCCGTAAATCGAAAATAATGGATCGAGCGAATCGGTCGATTGCGCCGAGACGCGCTATGATGCAACAGACGAGCGATTGGAACGCCCGAATATTTTCAAAGTCCCAACGTACCGATCAAGAGTAAAGTACCATTTTCCTACATTAGATTTCGTTCTAAATGCTTAATCCCTATGTAAAAACGTTAGTTAAGCAAGAATATCGTATTTTTAAAAAAATCTAATGATAGGATTTTCCAGAAAATTGAAAAAACCGAAAAATGTCAAGAGTAAAGTGCCATTTTCTGACATTAGATTTCGTTCTAAATGCTTAATCCCTATGTAGAAACGTTAGTTAAGCAAGAATATCGTATTTTTAAAAAAATCTAATGATAGGATTTTTCAGAAAATTGAAAAAACCGTAAAATGTCAAGAGTAAAGTGCCCTTATTTTAAACAATGTATCGTTCTAAATGCTTAATCCCTATGTAAAAAAGTTATTTAAGCAGGAATATGTTATTGAAAAAAATTAGAAAAATTTATTTTAGCCGTAAATCGAAAATAATGGATCGAGCGAATCGGTCGATTGCGCCGAGACGCGCTATGATGCAACAGACGAGCGATTGGAACGCCCGAATATTTTCAAAGTCCCAACGTACCGATCAAGAGTAAAGTACCATTTTCCTACATTAGATTTCGTTCTAAATGCTTAATCCCTATGTAAAAACGTTAGTTAAGCAAGAATATCGTATTTTTAAAAAAATCTAATGATAGGATTTTCCAGAAAATTGAAAAAACCGAAAAATGTCAAGAGTAAAGTGCCATTTTCTGACATTAGATTTCGTTCTAAATGCTTAATCCCTATGTAGAAACGTTAGTTAAGCAAGAATATCGTATTTTTAAAAAAATCTAATGATAGGATTTTTCAGAAAATTGAAAAAACCGTAAAATGTCAAGAGTAAAGTGCCCTTATTTTAAACAATGTATCGTTCTAAATGCTTAATCCCTATGTAAAAAAGTTATTTTAGCAGGAATATGTTATTGAAAAAAATTAGAAAAATTTATTTTAGCCGTAAATCGAAAATAATGGATCGAGCGAATCGGTCGATTGCGCCGAGACGCGCTATGATGCAACAGACGAGCGATTGGAACGCCCGAATATTTTCAAAGTCCCAACGTACCGATCAAGAGTAAAGTACCATTTTCCTACATTAGATTTCGTTCTAAATGCTTAATCCCTATGTAAAAACGTTAGTTAAGCAAGAATATCGTATTTTTAAAAAAATCTAATGATAGGATTTCCCAGAAAATTGAAAAAACCGAAAAATGTCAAGAGTAAAGTGCCATTTTCTGACATTAGATTTCGTTCTAAATGCTTAATCCCTATGTAGAAACGTTAGTTAAGCAAGAATATCGTATTTTTAAAAAAATCTAATGATAGGATTTTTCAGAAAATTGAAAAAACCGTAAAATGTCAAGTAAAGTGCCCTTATTTTAAACAATGTATCGTTCTAAATGCTTAATCCCTATGTAAAAAAGTTATTTTAGCAGGAATATGTTATTGAAAAAAATTAGAAAAATTTATTTTAGCCGTAAATCGAAAATAATGGGGACACCGGAGCTGTTCGAAGCGCCGAGCGCGCCGCGTACGCCCGAATATTTTCAAAGTCCCAACGTACCGATCAAGAGTAAAGTACCATTTTCCTACATTAGATTTCGTTCTAAATGCTTAATCCCTATGTAAAAACGTTAGTTAAGCAAGAATATCGTATTTTTAAAAAAATCTAATGATAGGATTTTCCAGAAAATTGAAAAAACCGAAAAATGTCAAGAGTAAAGTGCCCTTATTTTAAACATTATATCGTTCTAAATGCTTAATCCCTATGTAAAAAAGTTATCTAAGCAAGAATATGTTATTGAAAAAAATTAGAAAAATTTATTTTAGCCGTAAATCGAAAAGAAGTCTGTTCGTTTCTCTGTCTCTCTCGCGCGATCGAACTATCGATGTTTCCCGACAAACTATTGGAAGTTTAATTAAACTTTATACATGAAATTACTCGTTTTGATCCCCGCTACACAGCCGTATACTTTTTATAATTTTGTGGAATCGGGAACCTTGAAATATTTATCATAACGCGGATCGACTGTCTCTGTCTCTTTCTAGATCGGAAGAATCGATGTTTCCCGGCAAACTATTGGGAGTTTAATTAAACTTTATACATGAAATTACTCGTTCTGATCCCCGCTACACAGCCGTAAACTTTTTATAAATTTGTGGAATCGGGAACCTCGAAATATTTATCATAACGCGGATCGACTGTCTCTGTCTCTTTCTAGATCGGAAGAATCGATGTTTCCCGGCAAACTATTGGGAGTTTAATTAAACTTTATACATGAAATTACTCGTTCTGATCCCCGCTACACAGCCGTATACTTTTTATAATTTTGTGGAATCGGGAACCTCGAAATATTTATCATAACGCGGATCGACTGTCTCTGTCTCTTTCTAGATCGGAAGAATCGATGTTTCCCGGCAAACTATTGGGAGTTTAATTAAACTTTATACATGAAATTACTCGTTCTGATCCCCGCTACACAGCCGTATACTTTTTATAATTTTGTGGAATCGGGAACCTCGAAATATTTATCATAACGCGGATCGACTGTCTCTGTCTCTTTCTAGATCGGAAGAATCGATGTTTCCCGGCAAACTATTGGGAGTTTAATTAAACTTTATACATGAAATTACTCGTTCTGATCCCCGCTACACAGCCGTATACTTTTTATAATTTTGTGGAATCGGGAACCTCGAAATATTTATCATAACGCG
>NW_027476266.1:285000-327500 GCF_051020955.1 Megalopta genalis | reverse complement strand
AGGACGGAACCTTGCGGGCATCCTCTTGTCACGCGCTTGGAGATCCTTTCTGTTCCTATCGTGAGACTGACCTTGCGGTCCTCGAAGTAATTGGAGATTACCTCGAAGACGTTGCGCGGGCAGTCTCGATCCCTAAGACTACCTAACACTAGGGGCCACCAGACGTTGTCGAAGGCTCCGGAAATATCGAAAAGTAGTGCGATCACATGCCGATGCTCGGTGTCATCGACCATGCGGCGCAACTCGACAATTGCATCTTCAGTCGACTTTCCGCGCGTAAACCCGAACTGTCTGCTGGAGATGCGTCCCGTCGCCATCGCCGTCTGCTCTAATCTGCTCTTAAGGAGCTTCTCGAAAGTTTTCCCGATCACGGAGAGGAGACATATTGGTCGGTAGGATTTTGGGTCCTTCTCGTCCTTTCCTTCGCCTTTCAGGAGGATTCTCAGAGAGCCCACCTTCCAGGCGGAGGGGAAGACGCCCCATCGAAGGCACCCATTGAATAGTCGCGAGAGTTCCCCGAGGATCGTTTTCGCGGAGGCCTTCAGGACCTGTACCTCGATGAGGTCCGGTCCTGGCACCTTTTTATTTTCGAAGGAACGAATTGCTCCGGCCACCTCCACCAAGGAAAAGGGCGAGGCGTCGGCGGTATTCGGGGCGATTCGCGCCTCTTCCCGGAGAACCCTTTGTGTCGGCGAATCGAGTTCAGGTCGGTCGTCAGGGACGTGGGCTTCCAGAAGCTCGCTGGCGGTTTCTAAAGCACCGGTTGTACTTTTATTGTTGCGCCGGAGTGTGCTTATCACTTTCTCTACACGGAGTTTATTTGCCTGGAGCTTGTATACGATGCCCCAGGGCTCCGTGTTCCCGTTCGACGTCACGAAGTTTTGCCAGCTTTCCCGTTTCGTCCTCTTCACCTTCCTACTGTAGTTCCGCAACGAAGTACGGTATTCCTGCAGTTTTTGGAGGCGGGAGGGTCCGTCTATCGTCTTCTGGAAGGCACGCCTCTGCCTGTACACGGCCTTTTTGAGCTTTGTTAGCTCTTTGGTCCACCACGGGTTGGACTTTCTAAATTTTCTCTTCTTAGGCATTGACGCGGTGCAGGCGTCAGTGATGACGGCTGTGAGCGTCTCTGCCATCCTATTTACATCTTCCACCGACTCCAAACTCAGGACTTCGAGCCTCGACCGTGAGTGGTCGGACAGGGCCTCCGAGAACCGCTCCCAATCCGCTCGACGAGTGTCGAACCGAGAGTTCGTTGCTCCCTGATTTCCCGTCGCGGCCCTAGGTACCCGCAGCCGGATGTCGATGGCGTTATGATCGCTAGTCGTCCATTCGCTTCTTATCCTCCATTCCTTAATATAGGGCGTCATGGAGGGGGATGCCAAGGTAACGTCGATGTATGACGATCCTTTTGGCGTCCAGAAGGTGGGTGGTTGACTAGCGTCGTTAACTACAGTTAATCTAAACGCGGAAACTAATCTTTCTAACTGCGCTCCCTTCTCGTCTGTGCTATTTGGGCTCCAGAGCGAGGATTGCGCGTTCGCGTCGACAGAAATTATAACTCTCTTCCCCCTCAATGCCAGGAGAACCGTTTCCAAGTGCTTGAGGTGCTTCTCTATCTCGTCTTGGTATTGAAAATAATGAGATACCGCGTAGAAGGAGAAGCCGGGGGTCAGCACTTCCGCGCATGCGCAGTGCGGGTTACTGAGTTGAGAGATGAACGTGACCTCAAAGTGAGGGTTGGGGATGGCGACAGCGGCCCACGGGGAGTGGGTTTTCACCGCCGCCACCCTCACTTCGGTCCCTAATCCGCTTACCCTATAACCTGCGCCTTGCTTACTGGCGTGTGGCTCCTGCAAGAGCAGGACGTCCAGTCGCTTTTGCGCTATTAACTCCCTAACTTCGCCCGTTACTACAGCCGAATGTCGCATGTTCAGCTGTAGTATCCTGATTCCCGTGGCTACATTCGCGGTCGCGGGGTCGCGGTTTCGCGTTGGGGTTGGGGGGACGCGGGGGTTGTTTTTCCTATTTTTCCCTAAATTCGTAACGTCGCACCTTACGAGGTGGACGCGGACGGCGCGAAGACCGATTCCGTCCAATTGTTTAGAAGAGTCTAGTCCTTTTATATTGCCTAGGTCGTTGCCAATGTCCCTCCTGTCCATAGCGGTTAATTCCGCCACAGGGACCCCAGGGACGGGAGTCCCTGTGTCCGAGGCTCTAGCTTTGTATTGTTTTTTAGGCATTATTGATATTAAAGTTAACTGCCCGCCTTCGTCCTTTCCCGTTCGTTCCGTTGTCATGTCCGTTTGAATAGCCATAGTCATAGTTATAGTCCTAGTAATAGGACATGGGTGATGCCATAGTCGTGGAAGCGCGTACGCTCACGCTGATCTTCTGACCGCCGGAAGCACGAAACCTCTGATCTGGGCAAAATCGGCAAGCCGAGGAAGAACGGACAGGACACATGCTGGACTGGCGAGAAAGCGTGTTCTTCCGCTCGCGCTAGGCATTTCGATTTCTGACACCTCTTGATTTAAAAAATCAGTTTTTTGATAGTTTTCTCTCTCCACTGGGCTATTTCATTTTAGCCACAGTTTTCAATTGGTACGATTTGCTTCCAAATCTTACAGATGCATTTTAAAAAATTTTTCCATCGCTCGGACAGAAGAGTCGATTGCTCAGTGAGTACGAGTATACATACAAAGTGCATACGGGTAACCAACCCCGTAGGGCTTGCCACATATGGGCCATTCGGTCAAAGACACCGACCCGTGGCCACGCTGTGTGGAGAAAAGTCCGTAACGTAAACGGCACGAAACAGTCAGGACCGAAGCCCCGAAGGAGCTCTGAGACAGCTTCTCGACCGAGATCGTAGAATTGGCCCAAAACCCGCTCTGCTCCGTCCGCCTCGCACGGACCGTGTATCTCTTATAGATACCGAACGGCCGGCAAGGACGCCGGCGCCGCCGGCCGAATAGCACGCGCGCTTATGAGTGTAAACCGCCGCGGCAACAGACCGCCCGGCCGTGCTGTTGTAACATAGCGCGTGAACGAACGAAAAAAAAATTTATAGTAAACATTAAAATAAATTACATTACCGTAAACTAGACAAAAAATTACACATTTTTTCCCAATATGAAAATTTTCACAAACTTTTCAAAGTCCCATCGCATCGAGTAAACTTTTTTAATAACGCTTCCGCACGATTCTAAATGCTTAATCCATATGTGAAATCGTTCACTGATCACGAATATCGTATTTAAAAAAATTACAAAAATTTATTTTTCAAAATAATCAAAAAAAACCGAAAAATCACAAGAGTAAAGTACCATTATTTTAAACAATATGTCGTTCTAAATGCTTAATCCCTATGTAAAAAAGTTATCTAAGCAAGAATATGTAATTGAAAAAAATTAGAAAAATTTATTTTAGCCGTAAATCGAAAATAATGGGGACACCGGAGCTGTTCGAAGCGCCGAGACGCGCCGCGTACGGCCGAATATTTTCTAAGTCCCAACGTACCGATCAAGAGTAAAGTACCATTTTCCTACATTAGATTTCGTTCTAAATGCTTAATCCCTATGTAAAAACGTTAGTTAAGCAAGAATATCGTATTTTTAAAAAAATCTAATGATAGGATTTTCCAGAAAATTGAAAAAACCGAAAAATGTCAAGAGTAAAGTGCCATTTTCTGACATTAGATTTCGTTCTAAATGCTTAATCCCTATGTAGAAACGTTAGTTAAGCAAGAATATCGTATTTTTAAAAAAATCTAATGATAGGATTTTTCAGAAAATTGAAAAAACCGTAAAATGTCAAGAGTAAAGTGCCCTTATTTTAAACAATGTATCGTTCTAAATGCTTAATCCCTATGTAAAAAAGTTATTTAAGCAGGAATATGTTATTGAAAAAAATTAGAAAAATTTATTTTAGCCGTAAATCGAAAATAATGGATCGAGCGAATCGGTCGATTGCGCCGAGACGCGCTATGATGCAACAGACGAGCGATTGGAACGCCCGAATATTTTCAAAGTCCCAACGTACCGATCAAGAGTAAAGTACCATTTTCCTACATTAGATTTCGTTCTAAATGCTTAATCCCTATGTAAAAACGTTAGTTAAGCAAGAATATCGTATTTTTAAAAAAATCTAATGATAGGATTTTCCAGAAAATTGAAAAAACCGAAAAATGTCAAGAGTAAAGTGCCATTTTCTGACATTAGATTTCGTTCTAAATGCTTAATCCCTATGTAGAAACGTTAGTTAAGCAAGAATATCGTATTTTTAAAAAAATCTAATGATAGGATTTTTCAGAAAATTGAAAAAACCGTAAAATGTCAAGAGTAAAGTGCCCTTATTTTAAACAATGTATCGTTCTAAATGCTTAATCCCTATGTAAAAAAGTTATTTAAGCAGGAATATGTTATTGAAAAAAATTAGAAAAATTTATTTTAGCCGTAAATCGAAAATAATGGATCGAGCGAATCGGTCGATTGCGCCGAGACGCGCTATGATGCAACAGACGAGCGATTGGAACGCCCGAATATTTTCAAAGTCCCAACGTACCGATCAAGAGTAAAGTACCATTTTCCTACATTAGATTTCGTTCTAAATGCTTAATCCCTATGTAAAAACGTTAGTTAAGCAAGAATATCGTATTTTTAAAAAAATCTAATGATAGGATTTTCCAGAAAATTGAAAAAACCGAAAAATGTCAAGAGTAAAGTGCCATTTTCTGACATTAGATTTCGTTCTAAATGCTTAATCCCTATGTAGAAACGTTAGTTAAGCAAGAATATCGTATTTTTAAAAAAATCTAATGATAGGATTTTTCAGAAAATTGAAAAAACCGTAAAATGTCAAGAGTAAAGTGCCCTTATTTTAAACAATGTATCGTTCTAAATGCTTAATCCCTATGTAAAAAAGTTATTTTAGCAGGAATATGTTATTGAAAAAAATTAGAAAAATTTATTTTAGCCGTAAATCGAAAATAATGGATCGAGCGAATCGGTCGATTGCGCCGAGACGCGCTATGATGCAACAGACGAGCGATTGGAACGCCCGAATATTTTCAAAGTCCCAACGTACCGATCAAGAGTAAAGTACCATTTTCCTACATTAGATTTCGTTCTAAATGCTTAATCCCTATGTAAAAACGTTAGTTAAGCAAGAATATCGTATTTTTAAAAAAATCTAATGATAGGATTTTCCAGAAAATTGAAAAAACCGAAAAATGTCAAGAGTAAAGTGCCATTTTCTGACATTAGATTTCGTTCTAAATGCTTAATCCCTATGTAGAAACGTTAGTTAAGCAAGAATATCGTATTTTTAAAAAAATCTAATGATAGGATTTTTCAGAAAATTGAAAAAACCGTAAAATGTCAAGAGTAAAGTGCCCTTATTTTAAACAATGTATCGTTCTAAATGCTTAATCCCTATGTAAAAAAGTTATTTTAGCAGGAATATGTTATTGAAAAAAATTAGAAAAATTTATTTTAGCCGTAAATCGAAAATAATGGATCGAGCGAATCGGTCGATTGCGCCGAGACGCGCTATGATGCAACAGACGAGCGATTGGAACGCCCGAATATTTTCAAAGTCCCAACGTACCGATCAAGAGTAAAGTACCATTTTCCTACATTAGATTTCGTTCTAAATGCTTAATCCCTATGTAAAAACGTTAGTTAAGCAAGAATATCGTATTTTTAAAAAAATCTAATGATAGGATTTCCCAGAAAATTGAAAAAACCGAAAAATGTCAAGAGTAAAGTGCCATTTTCTGACATTAGATTTCGTTCTAAATGCTTAATCCCTATGTAGAAACGTTAGTTAAGCAAGAATATCGTATTTTTAAAAAAATCTAATGATAGGATTTTTCAGAAAATTGAAAAAACCGTAAAATGTCAAGAGTAAAGTGCCCTTATTTTAAACAATGTATCGTTCTAAATGCTTAATCCCTATGTAAAAAAGTTATTTAAGCAGGAATATGTTATTGAAAAAAATTAGAAAAATTTATTTTAGCCGTAAATCGAAAATAATGGATCGAGCGAATCGGTCGATTGCGCCGAGACGCGCTATGATGCAACAGACGAGCGATTGGAACGCCCGAATATTTTCAAAGTCCCAACGTACCGATCAAGAGTAAAGTACCATTTTCCTACATTAGATTTCGTTCTAAATGCTTAATCCCTATGTAAAAACGTTAGTTAAGCAAGAATATCGTATTTTTAAAAAAATCTAATGATAGGATTTTCCAGAAAATTGAAAAAACCGAAAAATGTCAAGAGTAAAGTGCCATTTTCTGACATTAGATTTCGTTCTAAATGCTTAATCCCTATGTAGAAACGTTAGTTAAGCAAGAATATCGTATTTTTAAAAAAATCTAATGATAGGATTTTTCAGAAAATTGAAAAAACCGTAAAATGTCAAGAGTAAAGTGCCCTTATTTTAAACAATGTATCGTTCTAAATGCTTAATCCCTATGTAAAAAAGTTATTTAAGCAGGAATATGTTATTGAAAAAAATTAGAAAAATTTATTTTAGCCGTAAATCGAAAATAATGGATCGAGCGAATCGGTCGATTGCGCCGAGACGCGCTATGATGCAACAGACGAGCGATTGGAACGCCCGAATATTTTCAAAGTCCCAACGTACCGATCAAGAGTAAAGTACCATTTTCCTACATTAGATTTCGTTCTAAATGCTTAATCCCTATGTAAAAACGTTAGTTAAGCAAGAATATCGTATTTTTAAAAAAATCTAATGATAGGATTTTCCAGAAAATTGAAAAAACCGAAAAATGTCAAGAGTAAAGTGCCATTTTCTGACATTAGATTTCGTTCTAAATGCTTAATCCCTATGTAGAAACGTTAGTTAAGCAAGAATATCGTATTTTTAAAAAAATCTAATGATAGGATTTTTCAGAAAATTGAAAAAACCGTAAAATGTCAAGAGTAAAGTGCCCTTATTTTAAACAATGTATCGTTCTAAATGCTTAATCCCTATGTAAAAAAGTTATTTTAGCAGGAATATGTTATTGAAAAAAATTAGAAAAATTTATTTTAGCCGTAAATCGAAAATAATGGGGACACCGGAGCTGTTCGAAGCGCCGAGCGCGCCGCGTACGCCCGAATATTTTCAAAGTCCCAACGTACCGATCAAGAGTAAAGTACCATTTTCCTACATTAGATTTCGTTCTAAATGCTTAATCCCTATGTAAAAACGTTAGTTAAGCAAGAATATCGTATTTTTAAAAAAATCTAATGATAGGATTTTCCAGAAAATTGAAAAAACCGAAAAATGTCAAGAGTAAAGTGCCATTTTCTGACATTAGATTTCGTTCTAAATGCTTAATCCCTATGTAGAAACGTTAGTTAAGCAAGAATATCGTATTTTTAAAAAAATCTAATGATAGGATTTTTCAGAAAATTGAAAAAACCGTAAAATGTCAAGAGTAAAGTGCCCTTATTTTAAACAATGTATCGTTCTAAATGCTTAATCCCTATGTAAAAAAGTTATTTAAGCAGGAATATGTTATTGAAAAAAATTAGAAAAATTTATTTTAGCCGTAAATCGAAAATAATGGATCGAGCGAATCGGTCGATTGCGCCGAGACGCGCTATGATGCAACAGACGAGCGATTGGAACGCCCGAATATTTTCAAAGTCCCAACGTACCGATCAAGAGTAAAGTACCATTTTCCTACATTAGATTTCGTTCTAAATGCTTAATCCCTATGTAAAAACGTTAGTTAAGCAAGAATATCGTATTTTTAAAAAAATCTAATGATAGGATTTTCCAGAAAATTGAAAAAACCGAAAAATGTCAAGAGTAAAGTGCCATTTTCTGACATTAGATTTCGTTCTAAATGCTTAATCCCTATGTAGAAACGTTAGTTAAGCAAGAATATCGTATTTTTAAAAAAATCTAATGATAGGATTTTTCAGAAAATTGAAAAAACCGTAAAATGTCAAGAGTAAAGTGCCCTTATTTTAAACAATGTATCGTTCTAAATGCTTAATCCCTATGTAAAAAAGTTATTTTAGCAGGAATATGTTATTGAAAAAAATTAGAAAAATTTATTTTAGCCGTAAATCGAAAATAATGGGGACACCGGAGCTGTTCGAAGCGCCGAGCGCGCCGCGTACGCCCGAATATTTTCAAAGTCCCAACGTACCGATCAAGAGTAAAGTACCATTTTCCTACATTAGATTTCGTTCTAAATGCTTAATCCCTATGTAAAAACGTTAGTTAAGCAAGAATATCGTATTTTTAAAAAAATCTAATGATAGGATTTCCCAGAAAATTGAAAAAACCGAAAAATGTCAAGAGTAAAGTGCCATTTTCTGACATTAGATTTCGTTCTAAATGCTTAATCCCTATGTAGAAACGTTAGTTAAGCAAGAATATCGTATTTTTAAAAAAATCTAATGATAGGATTTTTCAGAAAATTGAAAAAACCGTAAAATGTCAAGAGTAAAGTGCCCTTATTTTAAACAATGTATCGTTCTAAATGCTTAATCCCTATGTAAAAAAGTTATTTAAGCAGGAATATGTTATTGAAAAAAATTAGAAAAATTTATTTTAGCCGTAAATCGAAAATAATGGATCGAGCGAATCGGTCGATTGCGCCGAGACGCGCTATGATGCAACAGACGAGCGATTGGAACGCCCGAATATTTTCAAAGTCCCAACGTACCGATCAAGAGTAAAGTACCATTTTCCTACATTAGATTTCGTTCTAAATGCTTAATCCCTATGTAAAAACGTTAGTTAAGCAAGAATATCGTATTTTTAAAAAAATCTAATGATAGGATTTTCCAGAAAATTGAAAAAACCGAAAAATGTCAAGAGTAAAGTGCCATTTTCTGACATTAGATTTCGTTCTAAATGCTTAATCCCTATGTAGAAACGTTAGTTAAGCAAGAATATCGTATTTTTAAAAAAATCTAATGATAGGATTTTTCAGAAAATTGAAAAAACCGTAAAATGTCAAGAGTAAAGTGCCCTTATTTTAAACAATGTATCGTTCTAAATGCTTAATCCCTATGTAAAAAAGTTATTTTAGCAGGAATATGTTATTGAAAAAAATTAGAAAAATTTATTTTAGCCGTAAATCGAAAATAATGGGGACACCGGAGCTGTTCGAAGCGCCGAGCGCGCCGCGTACGCCCGAATATTTTCAAAGTCCCAACGTACCGATCAAGAGTAAAGTACCATTTTCCTACATTAGATTTCGTTCTAAATGCTTAATCCCTATGTAAAAACGTTAGTTAAGCAAGAATATCGTATTTTTAAAAAAATCTAATGATAGGATTTTCCAGAAAATTGAAAAAACCGAAAAATGTCAAGAGTAAAGTGCCATTTTCTGACATTAGATTTCGTTCTAAATGCTTAATCCCTATGTAGAAACGTTAGTTAAGCAAGAATATCGTATTTTTAAAAAAATCTAATGATAGGATTTTTCAGAAAATTGAAAAAACCGTAAAATGTCAAGAGTAAAGTGCCCTTATTTTAAACAATGTATCGTTCTAAATGCTTAATCCCTATGTAAAAAAGTTATTTAAGCAGGAATATGTTATTGAAAAAAATTAGAAAAATTTATTTTAGCCGTAAATCGAAAATAATGGATCGAGCGAATCGGTCGATTGCGCCGAGACGCGCTATGATGCAACAGACGAGCGATTGGAACGCCCGAATATTTTCAAAGTCCCAACGTACCGATCAAGAGTAAAGTACCATTTTCCTACATTAGATTTCGTTCTAAATGCTTAATCCCTATGTAAAAACGTTAGTTAAGCAAGAATATCGTATTTTTAAAAAAATCTAATGATAGGATTTTCCAGAAAATTGAAAAAACCGAAAAATGTCAAGAGTAAAGTGCCATTTTCTGACATTAGATTTCGTTCTAAATGCTTAATCCCTATGTAGAAACGTTAGTTAAGCAAGAATATCGTATTTTTAAAAAAATCTAATGATAGGATTTTTCAGAAAATTGAAAAAACCGTAAAATGTCAAGAGTAAAGTGCCCTTATTTTAAACAATGTATCGTTCTAAATGCTTAATCCCTATGTAAAAAAGTTATTTTAGCAGGAATATGTTATTGAAAAAAATTAGAAAAATTTATTTTAGCCGTAAATCGAAAATAATGGATCGAGCGAATCGGTCGATTGCGCCGAGACGCGCTATGATGCAACAGACGAGCGATTGGAACGCCCGAATATTTTCAAAGTCCCAACGTACCGATCAAGAGTAAAGTACCATTTTCCTACATTAGATTTCGTTCTAAATGCTTAATCCCTATGTAAAAACGTTAGTTAAGCAAGAATATCGTATTTTTAAAAAAATCTAATGATAGGATTTCCCAGAAAATTGAAAAAACCGAAAAATGTCAAGAGTAAAGTGCCATTTTCTGACATTAGATTTCGTTCTAAATGCTTAATCCCTATGTAGAAACGTTAGTTAAGCAAGAATATCGTATTTTTAAAAAAATCTAATGATAGGATTTTTCAGAAAATTGAAAAAACCGTAAAATGTCAAGAGTAAAGTGCCCTTATTTTAAACAATGTATCGTTCTAAATGCTTAATCCCTATGTAAAAAAGTTATTTAAGCAGGAATATGTTATTGAAAAAAATTAGAAAAATTTATTTTAGCCGTAAATCGAAAATAATGGATCGAGCGAATCGGTCGATTGCGCCGAGACGCGCTATGATGCAACAGACGAGCGATTGGAACGCCCGAATATTTTCAAAGTCCCAACGTACCGATCAAGAGTAAAGTACCATTTTCCTACATTAGATTTCGTTCTAAATGCTTAATCCCTATGTAAAAACGTTAGTTAAGCAAGAATATCGTATTTTTAAAAAAATCTAATGATAGGATTTTCCAGAAAATTGAAAAAACCGAAAAATGTCAAGAGTAAAGTGCCATTTTCTGACATTAGATTTCGTTCTAAATGCTTAATCCCTATGTAGAAACGTTAGTTAAGCAAGAATATCGTATTTTTAAAAAAATCTAATGATAGGATTTTTCAGAAAATTGAAAAAACCGTAAAATGTCAAGAGTAAAGTGCCCTTATTTTAAACAATGTATCGTTCTAAATGCTTAATCCCTATGTAAAAAAGTTATTTTAGCAGGAATATGTTATTGAAAAAAATTAGAAAAATTTATTTTAGCCGTAAATCGAAAATAATGGGGACACCGGAGCTGTTCGAAGCGCCGAGCGCGCCGCGTACGCCCGAATATTTTCAAAGTCCCAACGTACCGATCAAGAGTAAAGTACCATTTTCCTACATTAGATTTCGTTCTAAATGCTTAATCCCTATGTAAAAACGTTAGTTAAGCAAGAATATCGTATTTTTAAAAAAATCTAATGATAGGATTTTCCAGAAAATTGAAAAAACCGAAAAATGTCAAGAGTAAAGTGCCATTTTCTGACATTAGATTTCGTTCTAAATGCTTAATCCCTATGTAGAAACGTTAGTTAAGCAAGAATATCGTATTTTTAAAAAAATCTAATGATAGGATTTTTCAGAAAATTGAAAAAACCGTAAAATGTCAAGAGTAAAGTGCCCTTATTTTAAACAATGTATCGTTCTAAATGCTTAATCCCTATGTAAAAAAGTTATTTAAGCAGGAATATGTTATTGAAAAAAATTAGAAAAATTTATTTTAGCCGTAAATCGAAAATAATGGATCGAGCGAATCGGTCGATTGCGCCGAGACGCGCTATGATGCAACAGACGAGCGATTGGAACGCCCGAATATTTTCAAAGTCCCAACGTACCGATCAAGAGTAAAGTACCATTTTCCTACATTAGATTTCGTTCTAAATGCTTAATCCCTATGTAAAAACGTTAGTTAAGCAAGAATATCGTATTTTTAAAAAAATCTAATGATAGGATTTTCCAGAAAATTGAAAAAACCGAAAAATGTCAAGAGTAAAGTGCCATTTTCTGACATTAGATTTCGTTCTAAATGCTTAATCCCTATGTAGAAACGTTAGTTAAGCAAGAATATCGTATTTTTAAAAAAATCTAATGATAGGATTTTTCAGAAAATTGAAAAAACCGTAAAATGTCAAGAGTAAAGTGCCCTTATTTTAAACAATGTATCGTTCTAAATGCTTAATCCCTATGTAAAAAAGTTATTTAAGCAGGAATATGTTATTGAAAAAAATTAGAAAAATTTATTTTAGCCGTAAATCGAAAATAATGGATCGAGCGAATCGGTCGATTGCGCCGAGACGCGCTATGATGCAACAGACGAGCGATTGGAACGCCCGAATATTTTCAAAGTCCCAACGTACCGATCAAGAGTAAAGTACCATTTTCCTACATTAGATTTCGTTCTAAATGCTTAATCCCTATGTAAAAACGTTAGTTAAGCAAGAATATCGTATTTTTAAAAAAATCTAATGATAGGATTTTCCAGAAAATTGAAAAAACCGAAAAATGTCAAGAGTAAAGTGCCATTTTCTGACATTAGATTTCGTTCTAAATGCTTAATCCCTATGTAGAAATGTTAGTTAAGCAAGAATATCGTATTTTTAAAAAAATCTAATGATAGGATTTTTCAGAAAATTGAAAAAACCGTAAAATGTCAAGAGTAAAGTGCCCTTATTTTAAACAATGTATCGTTCTAAATGCTTAATCCCTATGTAAAAAAGTTATTTAAGCAGGAATATGTTATTGAAAAAAATTAGAAAAATTTATTTTAGCCGTAAATCGAAAATAATGGATCGAGCGAATCGGTCGATTGCGCCGAGACGCGCTATGATGCAACAGACGAGCGATTGGAACCCCCGAATATTTTCAAAGTCCCAACGTACCGATCAAGAGTAAAGTACCATTTTCCTACATTAGATTTCGTTCTAAATGCTTAATCCCTATGTAAAAACGTTAGTTAAGCAAGAATATCGTATTTTTAAAAAAATCTAATGATAGGATTTTCCAGAAAATTGAAAAAACCGAAAAATGTCAAGAGTAAAGTGCCATTTTCTGACATTAGATTTCGTTCTAAATGCTTAATCCCTATGTAGAAACGTTAGTTAAGCAAGAATATCGTATTTTTAAAAAAATCTAATGATAGGATTTTTCAGAAAATTGAAAAAACCGTAAAATGTCAAGAGTAAAGTGCCCTTATTTTAAACAATGTATCGTTCTAAATGCTTAATCCCTATGTAAAAAAGTTATTTTAGCAGGAATATGTTATTGAAAAAAATTAGAAAAATTTATTTTAGCCGTAAATCGAAAATAATGGGGACACCGGAGCTGTTCGAAGCGCCGAGCGCGCCGCGTACGCCCGAATATTTTCAAAGTCCCAACGTACCGATCAAGAGTAAAGTACCATTTTCCTACATTAGATTTCGTTCTAAATGCTTAATCCCTATGTAAAAACGTTAGTTAAGCAAGAATATCGTATTTTTAAAAAAATCTAATGATAGGATTTTCCAGAAAATTGAAAAAACCGAAAAATGTCAAGAGTAAAGTGCCATTTTCTGACATTAGATTTCGTTCTAAATGCTTAATCCCTATGTAGAAACGTTAGTTAAGCAAGAATATCGTATTTTTAAAAAAATCTAATGATAGGATTTTTCAGAAAATTGAAAAAACCGTAAAATGTCAAGAGTAAAGTGCCCTTATTTTAAACAATGTATCGTTCTAAATGCTTAATCCCTATGTAAAAAAGTTATTTAAGCAGGAATATGTTATTGAAAAAAATTAGAAAAATTTATTTTAGCCGTAAATCGAAAATAATGGATCGAGCGAATCGGTCGATTGCGCCGAGACGCGCTATGATGCAACAGACGAGCGATTGGAACGCCCGAATATTTTCAAAGTCCCAACGTACCGATCAAGAGTAAAGTACCATTTTCCTACATTAGATTTCGTTCTAAATGCTTAATCCCTATGTAAAAACGTTAGTTAAGCAAGAATATCGTATTTTTAAAAAAATCTAATGATAGGATTTTCCAGAAAATTGAAAAAACCGAAAAATGTCAAGAGTAAAGTGCCATTTTCTGACATTAGATTTCGTTCTAAATGCTTAATCCCTATGTAGAAACGTTAGTTAAGCAAGAATATCGTATTTTTAAAAAAATCTAATGATAGGATTTTTCAGAAAATTGAAAAAACCGTAAAATGTCAAGAGTAAAGTGCCCTTATTTTAAACAATGTATCGTTCTAAATGCTTAATCCCTATGTAAAAAAGTTATTTTAGCAGGAATATGTTATTGAAAAAAATTAGAAAAATTTATTTTAGCCGTAAATCGAAAATAATGGGGACACCGGAGCTGTTCGAAGCGCCGAGCGCGCCGCGTACGCCCGAATATTTTCAAAGTCCCAACGTACCGATCAAGAGTAAAGTACCATTTTCCTACATTAGATTTCGTTCTAAATGCTTAATCCCTATGTAAAAACGTTAGTTAAGCAAGAATATCGTATTTTTAAAAAAATCTAATGATAGGATTTTCCAGAAAATTGAAAAAACCGAAAAATGTCAAGAGTAAAGTGCCATTTTCTGACATTAGATTTCGTTCTAAATGCTTAATCCCTATGTAGAAACGTTAGTTAAGCAAGAATATCGTATTTTTAAAAAAATCTAATGATAGGATTTTTCAGAAAATTGAAAAAACCGTAAAATGTCAAGAGTAAAGTGCCCTTACTTTAAACAATGTATCGTTCTAAATGCTTAATCCCTATGTAAAAAAGTTATTTAAGCAGGAATATGTTATTGAAAAAAATTAGAAAAATTTATTTTAGCCGTAAATCGAAAATAATGGATCGAGCGAATCGGTCGATTGCGCCGAGACGCGCTATGATGCAACAGACGAGCGATTGGAACGCCCGAATATTTTCAAAGTCCCAACGTACCGATCAAGAGTAAAGTACCATTTTCCTACATTAGATTTCGTTCTAAATGCTTAATCCCTATGTAAAAACGTTAGTTAAGCAAGAATATCGTATTTTTAAAAAAATCTAATGATAGGATTTTCCAGAAAATTGAAAAAACCGAAAAATGTCAAGAGTAAAGTGCCATTTTCTGACATTAGATTTCGTTCTAAATGCTTAATCCCTATGTAGAAACGTTAGTTAAGCAAGAATATCGTATTTTTAAAAAAATCTAATGATAGGATTTTTCAGAAAATTGAAAAAACCGTAAAATGTCAAGAGTAAAGTGCCCTTATTTTAAACAATGTATCGTTCTAAATGCTTAATCCCTATGTAAAAAAGTTATTTAAGCAGGAATATGTTATTGAAAAAAATTAGAAAAATTTATTTTAGCCGTAAATCGAAAATAATGGATCGAGCGAATCGGTCGATTGCGCCGAGACGCGCTATGATGCAACAGACGAGCGATTGGAACGCCCGAATATTTTCAAAGTCCCAACGTACCGATCAAGAGTAAAGTACCATTTTCCTACATTAGATTTCGTTCTAAATGCTTAATCCCTATGTAAAAACGTTAGTTAAGCAAGAATATCGTATTTTTAAAAAAATCTAATGATAGGATTTCCCAGAAAATTGAAAAAACCGAAAAATGTCAAGAGTAAAGTGCCATTTTCTGACATTAGATTTCGTTCTAAATGCTTAATCCCTATGTAGAAACGTTAGTTAAGCAAGAATATCGTATTTTTAAAAAAATCTAATGATAGGATTTTTCAGAAAATTGAAAAAACCGTAAAATGTCAAGAGTAAAGTGCCCTTACTTTAAACAATGTATCGTTCTAAATGCTTAATCCCTATGTAAAAAAGTTATTTAAGCAGGAATATGTTATTGAAAAAAATTAGAAAAATTTATTTTAGCCGTAAATCGAAAATAATGGATCGAGCGAATCGGTCGATTGCGCCGAGACGCGCTATGATGCAACAGACGAGCGATTGGAACGCCCGAATATTTTCAAAGTCCCAACGTACCGATCAAGAGTAAAGTACCATTTTCCTACATTAGATTTCGTTCTAAATGCTTAATCCCTATGTAAAAACGTTAGTTAAGCAAGAATATCGTATTTTTAAAAAAATCTAATGATAGGATTTTCCAGAAAATTGAAAAAACCGAATAATGTCAAGAGTAAAGTGCCATTTTCTGACATTAGATTTCGTTCTAAATGCTTAATCCCTATGTAGAAACGTTAGTTAAGCAAGAATATCGTATTTTTAAAAAAATCTAATGATAGGATTTTTCAGAAAATTGAAAAAACCGTAAAATGTCAAGAGTAAAGTGCCCTTATTTTAAACAATGTATCGTTCTAAATGCTTAATCCCTATGTAAAAAAGTTATTTAAGCAGGAATATGTTATTGAAAAAAATTAGAAAAATTTATTTTAGCCGTAAATCGAAAATAATGGATCGAGCGAATCGGTCGATTGCGCCGAGACGCGCTATGATGCAACAGACGAGCGATTGGAACGCCCGAATATTTTCAAAGTCCCAACGTACCGATCAAGAGTAAAGTACCATTTTCCTACATTAGATTTCGTTCTAAATGCTTAATCCCTATGTAAAAACGTTAGTTAAGCAAGAATATCGTATTTTTAAAAAAATCTAATGATAGGATTTTCCAGAAAATTGAAAAAACCGAAAAATGTCAAGAGTAAAGTGCCATTTTCTGACATTAGATTTCGTTCTAAATGCTTAATCCCTATGTAGAAACGTTAGTTAAGCAAGAATATCGTATTTTTAAAAAAATCTAATGATAGGATTTTTCAGAAAATTGAAAAAACCGTAAAATGTCAAGAGTAAAGTGCCCTTATTTTAAACAATGTATCGTTCTAAATGCTTAATCCCTATGTAAAAAAGTTATTTTAGCAGGAATATGTTATTGAAAAAAATTAGAAAAATTTATTTTAGCCGTAAATCGAAAATAATGGATCGAGCGAATCGGTCGATTGCGCCGAGACGCGCTATGATGCAACAGACGAGCGATTGGAACGCCCGAATATTTTCAAAGTCCCAACGTACCGATCAAGAGTAAAGTACCATTTTCCTACATTAGATTTCGTTCTAAATGCTTAATCCCTATGTAAAAACGTTAGTTAAGCAAGAATATCGTATTTTTAAAAAAATCTAATGATAGGATTTTCCAGAAAATTGAAAAAACCGAAAAATGTCAAGAGTAAAGTGCCATTTTCTGACATTAGATTTCGTTCTAAATGCTTAATCCCTATGTAGAAACGTTAGTTAAGCAAGAATATCGTATTTTTAAAAAAATCTAATGATAGGATTTTTCAGAAAATTGAAAAAACCGTAAAATGTCAAGAGTAAAGTGCCCTTATTTTAAACAATGTATCGTTCTAAATGCTTAATCCCTATGTAAAAAAGTTATTTTAGCAGGAATATGTTATTGAAAAAAATTAGAAAAATTTATTTTAGCCGTAAATCGAAAATAATGGGGACACCGGAGCTGTTCGAAGCGCCGAGCGCGCCGCGTACGCCCGAATATTTTCAAAGTCCCAACGTACCGATCAAGAGTAAAGTACCATTTTCCTACATTAGATTTCGTTCTAAATGCTTAATCCCTATGTAAAAACGTTAGTTAAGCAAGAATATCGTATTTTTAAAAAAATCTAATGATAGGATTTTCCAGAAAATTGAAAAAACCGAAAAATGTCAAGAGTAAAGTGCCATTTTCTGACATTAGATTTCGTTCTAAATGCTTAATCCCTATGTAGAAACGTTAGTTAAGCAAGAATATCGTATTTTTAAAAAAATCTAATGATAGGATTTTTCAGAAAATTGAAAAAACCGTAAAATGTCAAGAGTAAAGTGCCCTTATTTTAAACAATGTATCGTTCTAAATGCTTAATCCCTATGTAAAAAAGTTATTTTAGCAGGAATATGTTATTGAAAAAAATTAGAAAAATTTATTTTAGCCGTAAATCGAAAATAATGGGGACACCGGAGCTGTTCGAAGCGCCGAGCGCGCCGCGTACGCCCGAATATTTTCAAAGTCCCAACGTACCGATCAAGAGTAAAGTACCATTTTCCTACATTAGATTTCGTTCTAAATGCTTAATCCCTATGTAAAAACGTTAGTTAAGCAAGAATATCGTATTTTTAAAAAAATCTAATGATAGGATTTTCCAGAAAATTGAAAAAACCGAAAAATGTCAAGAGTAAAGTGCCATTTTCTGACATTAGATTTCGTTCTAAATGCTTAATCCCTATGTAGAAACGTTAGTTAAGCAAGAATATCGTATTTTTAAAAAAATCTAATGATAGGATTTTTCAGAAAATTGAAAAAACCGTAAAATGTCAAGAGTAAAGTGCCCTTACTTTAAACAATGTATCGTTCTAAATGCTTAATCCCTATGTAAAAAAGTTATTTAAGCAGGAATATGTTATTGAAAAAAATTAGAAAAATTTATTTTAGCCGTAAATCGAAAATAATGGATCGAGCGAATCGGTCGATTGCGCCGAGACGCGCTATGATGCAACAGACGAGCGATTGGAACGCCCGAATATTTTCAAAGTCCCAACGTACCGATCAAGAGTAAAGTACCATTTTCCTACATTAGATTTCGTTCTAAATGCTTAATCCCTATGTAAAAACGTTAGTTAAGCAAGAATATCGTATTTTTAAAAAAATCTAATGATAGGATTTTCCAGAAAATTGAAAAAACCGAAAAATGTCAAGAGTAAAGTGCCATTTTCTGACATTAGATTTCGTTCTAAATGCTTAATCCCTATGTAGAAACGTTAGTTAAGCAAGAATATCGTATTTTTAAAAAAATCTAATGATAGGATTTTTCAGAAAATTGAAAAAACCGTAAAATGTCAAGTAAAGTGCCCTTATTTTAAACAATGTATCGTTCTAAATGCTTAATCCCTATGTAAAAAAGTTATTTTAGCAGGAATATGTTATTGAAAAAAATTAGAAAAATTTATTTTAGCCGTAAATCGAAAATAATGGGGACACCGGAGCTGTTCGAAGCGCCGAGCGCGCCGCGTACGCCCGAATATTTTCAAAGTCCCAACGTACCGATCAAGAGTAAAGTACCATTTTCCTACATTAGATTTCGTTCTAAATGCTTAATCCCTATGTAAAAACGTTAGTTAAGCAAGAATATCGTATTTTTAAAAAAATCTAATGATAGGATTTTCCAGAAAATTGAAAAAACCGAAAAATGTCAAGAGTAAAGTGCCATTTTCTGACATTAGATTTCGTTCTAAATGCTTAATCCCTATGTAGAAATGTTAGTTAAGCAAGAATATCGTATTTTTAAAAAAATCTAATGATAGGATTTTTCAGAAAATTGAAAAAACCGTAAAATGTCAAGAGTAAAGTGCCCTTATTTTAAACAATGTATCGTTCTAAATGCTTAATCCCTATGTAAAAAAGTTATTTAAGCAGGAATATGTTATTGAAAAAAATTAGAAAAATTTATTTTAGCCGTAAATCGAAAATAATGGATCGAGCGAATCGGTCGATTGCGCCGAGACGCGCTATGATGCAACAGACGAGCGATTGGAACCCCCGAATATTTTCAAAGTCCCAACGTACCGATCAAGAGTAAAGTACCATTTTCCTACATTAGATTTCGTTCTAAATGCTTAATCCCTATGTAAAAACGTTAGTTAAGCAAGAATATCGTATTTTTAAAAAAATCTAATGATAGGATTTTCCAGAAAATTGAAAAAACCGAAAAATGTCAAGAGTAAAGTGCCATTTTCTGACATTAGATTTCGTTCTAAATGCTTAATCCCTATGTAGAAACGTTAGTTAAGCAAGAATATCGTATTTTTAAAAAAATCTAATGATAGGATTTTTCAGAAAATTGAAAAAACCGTAAAATGTCAAGAGTAAAGTGCCCTTATTTTAAACAATGTATCGTTCTAAATGCTTAATCCCTATGTAAAAAAGTTATTTTAGCAGGAATATGTTATTGAAAAAAATTAGAAAAATTTATTTTAGCCGTAAATCGAAAATAATGGGGACACCGGAGCTGTTCGAAGCGCCGAGCGCGCCGCGTACGCCCGAATATTTTCAAAGTCCCAACGTACCGATCAAGAGTAAAGTACCATTTTCCTACATTAGATTTCGTTCTAAATGCTTAATCCCTATGTAAAAACGTTAGTTAAGCAAGAATATCGTATTTTTAAAAAAATCTAATGATAGGATTTTCCAGAAAATTGAAAAAACCGAAAAATGTCAAGAGTAAAGTGCCATTTTCTGACATTAGATTTCGTTCTAAATGCTTAATCCCTATGTAGAAACGTTAGTTAAGCAAGAATATCGTATTTTTAAAAAAATCTAATGATAGGATTTTTCAGAAAATTGAAAAAACCGTAAAATGTCAAGAGTAAAGTGCCCTTATTTTAAACAATGTATCGTTCTAAATGCTTAATCCCTATGTAAAAAAGTTATTTAAGCAGGAATATGTTATTGAAAAAAATTAGAAAAATTTATTTTAGCCGTAAATCGAAAATAATGGATCGAGCGAATCGGTCGATTGCGCCGAGACGCGCTATGATGCAACAGACGAGCGATTGGAACGCCCGAATATTTTCAAAGTCCCAACGTACCGATCAAGAGTAAAGTACCATTTTCCTACATTAGATTTCGTTCTAAATGCTTAATCCCTATGTAAAAACGTTAGTTAAGCAAGAATATCGTATTTTTAAAAAAATCTAATGATAGGATTTTCCAGAAAATTGAAAAAACCGAAAAATGTCAAGAGTAAAGTGCCATTTTCTGACATTAGATTTCGTTCTAAATGCTTAATCCCTATGTAGAAACGTTAGTTAAGCAAGAATATCGTATTTTTAAAAAAATCTAATGATAGGATTTTTCAGAAAATTGAAAAAACCGTAAAATGTCAAGAGTAAAGTGCCCTTATTTTAAACAATGTATCGTTCTAAATGCTTAATCCCTATGTAAAAAAGTTATTTTAGCAGGAATATGTTATTGAAAAAAATTAGAAAAATTTATTTTAGCCGTAAATCGAAAATAATGGGGACACCGGAGCTGTTCGAAGCGCCGAGCGCGCCGCGTACGCCCGAATATTTTCAAAGTCCCAACGTACCGATCAAGAGTAAAGTACCATTTTCCTACATTAGATTTCGTTCTAAATGCTTAATCCCTATGTAAAAACGTTAGTTAAGCAAGAATATCGTATTTTTAAAAAAATCTAATGATAGGATTTTCCAGAAAATTGAAAAAACCGAAAAATGTCAAGAGTAAAGTGCCATTTTCTGACATTAGATTTCGTTCTAAATGCTTAATCCCTATGTAGAAACGTTAGTTAAGCAAGAATATCGTATTTTTAAAAAAATCTAATGATAGGATTTTTCAGAAAATTGAAAAAACCGTAAAATGTCAAGAGTAAAGTGCCCTTACTTTAAACAATGTATCGTTCTAAATGCTTAATCCCTATGTAAAAAAGTTATTTAAGCAGGAATATGTTATTGAAAAAAATTAGAAAAATTTATTTTAGCCGTAAATCGAAAATAATGGATCGAGCGAATCGGTCGATTGCGCCGAGACGCGCTATGATGCAACAGACGAGCGATTGGAACGCCCGAATATTTTCAAAGTCCCAACGTACCGATCAAGAGTAAAGTACCATTTTCCTACATTAGATTTCGTTCTAAATGCTTAATCCCTATGTAAAAACGTTAGTTAAGCAAGAATATCGTATTTTTAAAAAAATCTAATGATAGGATTTTCCAGAAAATTGAAAAAACCGAAAAATGTCAAGAGTAAAGTGCCATTTTCTGACATTAGATTTCGTTCTAAATGCTTAATCCCTATGTAGAAACGTTAGTTAAGCAAGAATATCGTATTTTTAAAAAAATCTAATGATAGGATTTTTCAGAAAATTGAAAAAACCGTAAAATGTCAAGAGTAAAGTGCCCTTATTTTAAACAATGTATCGTTCTAAATGCTTAATCCCTATGTAAAAAAGTTATTTAAGCAGGAATATGTTATTGAAAAAAATTAGAAAAATTTATTTTAGCCGTAAATCGAAAATAATGGATCGAGCGAATCGGTCGATTGCGCCGAGACGCGCTATGATGCAACAGACGAGCGATTGGAACGCCCGAATATTTTCAAAGTCCCAACGTACCGATCAAGAGTAAAGTACCATTTTCCTACATTAGATTTCGTTCTAAATGCTTAATCCCTATGTAAAAACGTTAGTTAAGCAAGAATATCGTATTTTTAAAAAAATCTAATGATAGGATTTCCCAGAAAATTGAAAAAACCGAAAAATGTCAAGAGTAAAGTGCCATTTTCTGACATTAGATTTCGTTCTAAATGCTTAATCCCTATGTAGAAACGTTAGTTAAGCAAGAATATCGTATTTTTAAAAAAATCTAATGATAGGATTTTTCAGAAAATTGAAAAAACCGTAAAATGTCAAGAGTAAAGTGCCCTTATTTTAAACAATGTATCGTTCTAAATGCTTAATCCCTATGTAAAAAAGTTATTTAAGCAGGAATATGTTATTGAAAAAAATTAGAAAAATTTATTTTAGCCGTAAATCGAAAATAATGGATCGAGCGAATCGGTCGATTGCGCCGAGACGCGCTATGATGCAACAGACGAGCGATTGGAACCCCCGAATATTTTCAAAGTCCCAACGTACCGATCAAGAGTAAAGTACCATTTTCCTACATTAGATTTCGTTCTAAATGCTTAATCCCTATGTAGAAACGTTAGTTAAGCAAGAATATCGTATTTTTAAAAAAATCTAATGATAGGATTTTTCAGAAAATTGAAAAAACCGTAAAATGTCAAGAGTAAAGTGCCCTTATTTTACACAATGTATCGTTCTAAATGCTTAATCCCTATGTAAAAAAGTTATTTTAGCAGGAATATGTTATTGAAAAAAATTAGAAAAATTTATTTTAGCCGTAAATCGAAAATAATGGGGACACCGGAGCTGTTCGAAGCGCCGAGCGCGCCGCGTACGCCCGAATATTTTCAAAGTCCCAACGTACCGATCAAGAGTAAAGTACCATTTTCCTACATTAGATTTCGTTCTAAATGCTTAATCCCTATGTAAAAACGTTAGTTAAGCAAGAATATCGTATTTTTAAAAAAATCTAATGATAGGATTTTCCAGAAAATTGAAAAAACCGAAAAATGTCAAGAGTAAAGTGCCATTTTCTGACATTAGATTTCGTTCTAAATGCTTAATCCCTATGTAGAAACGTTAGTTAAGCAAGAATATCGTATTTTTAAAAAAATCTAATGATAGGATTTTTCAGAAAATTGAAAAAACCGTAAAATGTCAAGAGTAAAGTGCCCTTATTTTAAACAATGTATCGTTCTAAATGCTTAATCCCTATGTAAAAAAGTTATTTAAGCAGGAATATGTTATTGAAAAAAATTAGAAAAATTTATTTTAGCCGTAAATCGAAAATAATGGATCGAGCGAATCGGTCGATTGCGCCGAGACGCGCTATGATGCAACAGACGAGCGATTGGAACGCCCGAATATTTTCAAAGTCCCAACGTACCGATCAAGAGTAAAGTACCATTTTCCTACATTAGATTTCGTTCTAAATGCTTAATCCCTATGTAAAAACGTTAGTTAAGCAAGAATATCGTATTTTTAAAAAAATCTAATGATAGGATTTTCCAGAAAATTGAAAAAACCGAAAAATGTCAAGAGTAAAGTGCCATTTTCTGACATTAGATTTCGTTCTAAATGCTTAATCCCTATGTAGAAACGTTAGTTAAGCAAGAATATCGTATTTTTAAAAAAATCTAATGATAGGATTTTTCAGAAAATTGAAAAAACCGTAAAATGTCAAGAGTAAAGTGCCCTTATTTTAAACAATGTATCGTTCTAAATGCTTAATCCCTATGTAAAAAAGTTATTTTAGCAGGAATATGTTATTGAAAAAAATTAGAAAAATTTATTTTAGCCGTAAATCGAAAATAATGGGGACACCGGAGCTGTTCGAAGCGCCGAGCGCGCCGCGTACGCCCGAATATTTTCAAAGTCCCAACGTACCGATCAAGAGTAAAGTACCATTTTCCTACATTAGATTTCGTTCTAAATGCTTAATCCCTATGTAAAAACGTTAGTTAAGCAAGAATATCGTATTTTTAAAAAAATCTAATGATAGGATTTTCCAGAAAATTGAAAAAACCGAAAAATGTCAAGAGTAAAGTGCCATTTTCTGACATTAGATTTCGTTCTAAATGCTTAATCCCTATGTAGAAACGTTAGTTAAGCAAGAATATCGTATTTTTAAAAAAATCTAATGATAGGATTTTTCAGAAAATTGAAAAAACCGTAAAATGTCAAGAGTAAAGTGCCCTTACTTTAAACAATGTATCGTTCTAAATGCTTAATCCCTATGTAAAAAAGTTATTTAAGCAGGAATATGTTATTGAAAAAAATTAGAAAAATTTATTTTAGCCGTAAATCGAAAATAATGGATCGAGCGAATCGGTCGATTGCGCCGAGACGCGCTATGATGCAACAGACGAGCGATTGGAACGCCCGAATATTTTCAAAGTCCCAACGTACCGATCAAGAGTAAAGTACCATTTTCCTACATTAGATTTCGTTCTAAATGCTTAATCCCTATGTAAAAACGTTAGTTAAGCAAGAATATCGTATTTTTAAAAAAATCTAATGATAGGATTTTCCAGAAAATTGAAAAAACCGAATAATGTCAAGAGTAAAGTGCCATTTTCTGACATTAGATTTCGTTCTAAATGCTTAATCCCTATGTAGAAACGTTAGTTAAGCAAGAATATCGTATTTTTAAAAAAATCTAATGATAGGATTTTTCAGAAAATTGAAAAAACCGTAAAATGTCAAGAGTAAAGTGCCCTTATTTTAAACAATGTATCGTTCTAAATGCTTAATCCCTATGTAAAAAAGTTATTTAAGCAGGAATATGTTATTGAAAAAAATTAGAAAAATTTATTTTAGCCGTAAATCGAAAATAATGGATCGAGCGAATCGGTCGATTGCGCCGAGACGCGCTATGATGCAACAGACGAGCGATTGGAACGCCCGAATATTTTCAAAGTCCCAACGTACCGATCAAGAGTAAAGTACCATTTTCCTACATTAGATTTCGTTCTAAATGCTTAATCCCTATGTAAAAACGTTAGTTAAGCAAGAATATCGTATTTTTAAAAAAATCTAATGATAGGATTTTCCAGAAAATTGAAAAAACCGAAAAATGTCAAGAGTAAAGTGCCATTTTCTGACATTAGATTTCGTTCTAAATGCTTAATCCCTATGTAGAAACGTTAGTTAAGCAAGAATATCGTATTTTTAAAAAAATCTAATGATAGGATTTTTCAGAAAATTGAAAAAACCGTAAAATGTCAAGAGTAAAGTGCCCTTATTTTAAACAATGTATCGTTCTAAATGCTTAATCCCTATGTAAAAAAGTTATTTTAGCAGGAATATGTTATTGAAAAAAATTAGAAAAATTTATTTTAGCCGTAAATCGAAAATAATGGATCGAGCGAATCGGTCGATTGCGCCGAGACGCGCTATGATGCAACAGACGAGCGATTGGAACGCCCGAATATTTTCAAAGTCCCAACGTACCGATCAAGAGTAAAGTACCATTTTCCTACATTAGATTTCGTTCTAAATGCTTAATCCCTATGTAAAAACGTTAGTTAAGCAAGAATATCGTATTTTTAAAAAAATCTAATGATAGGATTTTCCAGAAAATTGAAAAAACCGAAAAATGTCAAGAGTAAAGTGCCATTTTCTGACATTAGATTTCGTTCTAAATGCTTAATCCCTATGTAGAAACGTTAGTTAAGCAAGAATATCGTATTTTTAAAAAAATCTAATGATAGGATTTTTCAGAAAATTGAAAAAACCGTAAAATGTCAAGAGTAAAGTGCCCTTATTTTAAACAATGTATCGTTCTAAATGCTTAATCCCTATGTAAAAAAGTTATTTTAGCAGGAATATGTTATTGAAAAAAATTAGAAAAATTTATTTTAGCCGTAAATCGAAAATAATGGGGACACCGGAGCTGTTCGAAGCGCCGAGCGCGCCGCGTACGCCCGAATATTTTCAAAGTCCCAACGTACCGATCAAGAGTAAAGTACCATTTTCCTACATTAGATTTCGTTCTAAATGCTTAATCCCTATGTAAAAACGTTAGTTAAGCAAGAATATCGTATTTTTAAAAAAATCTAATGATAGGATTTTCCAGAAAATTGAAAAAACCGAAAAATGTCAAGAGTAAAGTGCCATTTTCTGACATTAGATTTCGTTCTAAATGCTTAATCCCTATGTAGAAACGTTAGTTAAGCAAGAATATCGTATTTTTAAAAAAATCTAATGATAGGATTTTTCAGAAAATTGAAAAAACCGTAAAATGTCAAGAGTAAAGTGCCCTTATTTTAAACAATGTATCGTTCTAAATGCTTAATCCCTATGTAAAAAAGTTATTTAAGCAGGAATATGTTATTGAAAAAAATTAGAAAAATTTATTTTAGCCGTAAATCGAAAATAATGGATCGAGCGAATCGGTCGATTGCGCCGAGACGCGCTATGATGCAACAGACGAGCGATTGGAACGCCCGAATATTTTCAAAGTCCCAACGTACCGATCAAGAGTAAAGTACCATTTTCCTACATTAGATTTCGTTCTAAATGCTTAATCCCTATGTAAAAACGTTAGTTAAGCAAGAATATCGTATTTTTAAAAAAATCTAATGATAGGATTTTCCAGAAAATTGAAAAAACCGAAAAATGTCAAGAGTAAAGTGCCATTTTCTGACATTAGATTTCGTTCTAAATGCTTAATCCCTATGTAGAAACGTTAGTTAAGCAAGAATATCGTATTTTTAAAAAAATCTAATGATAGGATTTTTCAGAAAATTGAAAAAACCGTAAAATGTCAAGAGTAAAGTGCCCTTATTTTAAACAATGTATCGTTCTAAATGCTTAATCCCTATGTAAAAAAGTTATTTTAGCAGGAATATGTTATTGAAAAAAATTAGAAAAATTTATTTTAGCCGTAAATCGAAAATAATGGGGACACCGGAGCTGTTCGAAGCGCCGAGCGCGCCGCGTACGCCCGAATATTTTCAAAGTCCCAACGTACCGATCAAGAGTAAAGTACCATTTTCCTACATTAGATTTCGTTCTAAATGCTTAATCCCTATGTAAAAACGTTAGTTAAGCAAGAATATCGTATTTTTAAAAAAATCTAATGATAGGATTTTCCAGAAAATTGAAAAAACCGAAAAATGTCAAGAGTAAAGTGCCATTTTCTGACATTAGATTTCGTTCTAAATGCTTAATCCCTATGTAGAAACGTTAGTTAAGCAAGAATATCGTATTTTTAAAAAAATCTAATGATAGGATTTTTCAGAAAATTGAAAAAACCGTAAAATGTCAAGAGTAAAGTGCCCTTATTTTAAACAATGTATCGTTCTAAATGCTTAATCCCTATGTAAAAAAGTTATTTTAGCAGGAATATGTTATTGAAAAAAATTAGAAAAATTTATTTTAGCCGTAAATCGAAAATAATGGATCGAGCGAATCGGTCGATTGCGCCGAGACGCGCTATGATGCAACAGACGAGCGATTGGAACGCCCGAATATTTTCAAAGTCCCAACGTACCGATCAAGAGTAAAGTACCATTTTCCTACATTAGATTTCGTTCTAAATGCTTAATCCCTATGTAAAAACGTTAGTTAAGCAAGAATATCGTATTTTTAAAAAAATCTAATGATAGGATTTTCCAGAAAATTGAAAAAACCGAAAAATGTCAAGAGTAAAGTGCCATTTTCTGACATTAGATTTCGTTCTAAATGCTTAATCCCTATGTAGAAACGTTAGTTAAGCAAGAATATCGTATTTTTAAAAAAATCTAATGATAGGATTTTTCAGAAAATTGAAAAAACCGTAAAATGTCAAGAGTAAAGTGCCCTTATTTTAAACAATGTATCGTTCTAAATGCTTAATCCCTATGTAAAAAAGTTATTTTAGCAGGAATATGTTATTGAAAAAAATTAGAAAAATTTATTTTAGCCGTAAATCGAAAATAATGGGGACACCGGAGCTGTTCGAAGCGCCGAGCGCGCCGCGTACGCCCGAATATTTTCAAAGTCCCAACGTATCGATCAAGAGTAAAGTACCATTTTCCTACATTAGATTTCGTTCTAAATGCTTAATCCCTATGTAAAAACGTTAGTTAAGCAAGAATATCGTATTTTTAAAAAAATCTAATGATAGGATTTTCCAGAAAATTGAAAAAACCGAAAAATGTCAAGAGTAAAGTGCCATTTTCTGACATTAGATTTCGTTCTAAATGCTTAATCCCTATGTAGAAACGTTAGTTAAGCAAGAATATCGTATTTTTAAAAAAATCTAATGATAGGATTTTTCAGAAAATTGAAAAAACCGTAAAATGTCAAGAGTAAAGTGCCCTTATTTTAAACAATGTATCGTTCTAAATGCTTAATCCCTATGTAAAAAAGTTATTTTAGCAGGAATATGTTATTGAAAAAAATTAGAAAAATTTATTTTAGCCGTAAATCGAAAATAATGGGGACACCGGAGCTGTTCGAAGCGCCGAGCGCGCCGCGTACGCCCGAATATTTTCAAAGTCCCAACGTACCGATCAAGAGTAAAGTACCATTTTCCTACATTAGATTTCGTTCTAAATGCTTAATCCCTATGTAAAAACGTTAGTTAAGCAAGAATATCGTATTTTTAAAAAAATCTAATGATAGGATTTTCCAGAAAATTGAAAAAACCGAAAAATGTCAAGAGTAAAGTGCCATTTTCTGACATTAGATTTCGTTCTAAATGCTTAATCCCTATGTAGAAACGTTAGTTAAGCAAGAATATCGTATTTTTAAAAAAATCTAATGATAGGATTTTTCAGAAAATTGAAAAAACCGTAAAATGTCAAGAGTAAAGTGCCCTTACTTTAAACAATGTATCGTTCTAAATGCTTAATCCCTATGTAAAAAAGTTATTTAAGCAGGAATATGTTATTGAAAAAAATTAGAAAAATTTATTTTAGCCGTAAATCGAAAATAATGGATCGAGCGAATCGGTCGATTGCGCCGAGACGCGCTATGATGCAACAGACGAGCGATTGGAACGCCCGAATATTTTCAAAGTCCCAACGTACCGATCAAGAGTAAAGTACCATTTTCCTACATTAGATTTCGTTCTAAATGCTTAATCCCTATGTAAAAACGTTAGTTAAGCAAGAATATCGTATTTTTAAAAAAATCTAATGATAGGATTTTCCAGAAAATTGAAAAAACCGAAAAATGTCAAGAGTAAAGTGCCATTTTCTGACATTAGATTTCGTTCTAAATGCTTAATCCCTATGTAGAAACGTTAGTTAAGCAAGAATATCGTATTTTTAAAAAAATCTAATGATAGGATTTTTCAGAAAATTGAAAAAACCGTAAAATGTCAAGTAAAGTGCCCTTATTTTAAACAATGTATCGTTCTAAATGCTTAATCCCTATGTAAAAAAGTTATTTTAGCAGGAATATGTTATTGAAAAAAATTAGAAAAATTTATTTTAGCCGTAAATCGAAAATAATGGGGACACCGGAGCTGTTCGAAGCGCCGAGCGCGCCGCGTACGCCCGAATATTTTCAAAGTCCCAACGTACCGATCAAGAGTAAAGTACCATTTTCCTACATTAGATTTCGTTCTAAATGCTTAATCCCTATGTAAAAACGTTAGTTAAGCAAGAATATCGTATTTTTAAAAAAATCTAATGATAGGATTTTCCAGAAAATTGAAAAAACCGAAAAATGTCAAGAGTAAAGTGCCATTTTCTGACATTAGATTTCGTTCTAAATGCTTAATCCCTATGTAGAAATGTTAGTTAAGCAAGAATATCGTATTTTTAAAAAAATCTAATGATAGGATTTTTCAGAAAATTGAAAAAACCGTAAAATGTCAAGAGTAAAGTGCCCTTATTTTAAACAATGTATCGTTCTAAATGCTTAATCCCTATGTAAAAAAGTTATTTAAGCAGGAATATGTTATTGAAAAAAATTAGAAAAATTTATTTTAGCCGTAAATCGAAAATAATGGATCGAGCGAATCGGTCGATTGCGCCGAGACGCGCTATGATGCAACAGACGAGCGATTGGAACCCCCGAATATTTTCAAAGTCCCAACGTACCGATCAAGAGTAAAGTACCATTTTCCTACATTAGATTTCGTTCTAAATGCTTAATCCCTATGTAAAAACGTTAGTTAAGCAAGAATATCGTATTTTTAAAAAAATCTAATGATAGGATTTTCCAGAAAATTGAAAAAACCGAAAAATGTCAAGAGTAAAGTGCCATTTTCTGACATTAGATTTCGTTCTAAATGCTTAATCCCTATGTAGAAACGTTAGTTAAGCAAGAATATCGTATTTTTAAAAAAATCTAATGATAGGATTTTTCAGAAAATTGAAAAAACCGTAAAATGTCAAGAGTAAAGTGCCCTTATTTTAAACAATGTATCGTTCTAAATGCTTAATCCCTATGTAAAAAAGTTATTTTAGCAGGAATATGTTATTGAAAAAAATTAGAAAAATTTATTTTAGCCGTAAATCGAAAATAATGGATCGAGCGAATCGGTCGATTGCGCCGAGACGCGCTATGATGCAACAGACGAGCGATTGGAACGCCCGAATATTTTCAAAGTCCCAACGTACCGATCAAGAGTAAAGTACCATTTTCCTACATTAGATTTCGTTCTAAATGCTTAATCCCTATGTAAAAACGTTAGTTAAGCAAGAATATCGTATTTTTAAAAAAATCTAATGATAGGATTTTCCAGAAAATTGAAAAAACCGAAAAATGTCAAGAGTAAAGTGCCATTTTCTGACATTAGATTTCGTTCTAAATGCTTAATCCCTATGTAGAAACGTTAGTTAAGCAAGAATATCGTATTTTTAAAAAAATCTAATGATAGGATTTTTCAGAAAATTGAAAAAACCGTAAAATGTCAAGAGTAAAGTGCCCTTATTTTAAACAATGTATCGTTCTAAATGCTTAATCCCTATGTAAAAAAGTTATTTTAGCAGGAATATGTTATTGAAAAAAATTAGAAAAATTTATTTTAGCCGTAAATCGAAAATAATGGGGACACCGGAGCTGTTCGAAGCGCCGAGCGCGCCGCGTACGCCCGAATATTTTCAAAGTCCCAACGTACCGATCAAGAGTAAAGTACCATTTTCCTACATTAGATTTCGTTCTAAATGCTTAATCCCTATGTAAAAACGTTAGTTAAGCAAGAATATCGTATTTTTAAAAAAATCTAATGATAGGATTTTCCAGAAAATTGAAAAAACCGAAAAATGTCAAGAGTAAAGTGCCATTTTCTGACATTAGATTTCGTTCTAAATGCTTAATCCCTATGTAGAAACGTTAGTTAAGCAAGAATATCGTATTTTTAAAAAAATCTAATGATAGGATTTTTCAGAAAATTGAAAAAACCGTAAAATGTCAAGAGTAAAGTGCCCTTACTTTAAACAATGTATCGTTCTAAATGCTTAATCCCTATGTAAAAAAGTTATTTAAGCAGGAATATGTTATTGAAAAAAATTAGAAAAATTTATTTTAGCCGTAAATCGAAAATAATGGATCGAGCGAATCGGTCGATTGCGCCGAGACGCGCTATGATGCAACAGACGAGCGATTGGAACGCCCGAATATTTTCAAAGTCCCAACGTACCGATCAAGAGTAAAGTACCATTTTCCTACATTAGATTTCGTTCTAAATGCTTAATCCCTATGTAAAAACGTTAGTTAAGCAAGAATATCGTATTTTTAAAAAAATCTAATGATAGGATTTTCCAGAAAATTGAAAAAACCGAAAAATGTCAAGAGTAAAGTGCCATTTTCTGACATTAGATTTCGTTCTAAATGCTTAATCCCTATGTAGAAACGTTAGTTAAGCAAGAATATCGTATTTTTAAAAAAATCTAATGATAGGATTTTTCAGAAAATTGAAAAAACCGTAAAATGTCAAGAGTAAAGTGCCCTTATTTTAAACAATGTATCGTTCTAAATGCTTAATCCCTATGTAAAAAAGTTATTTAAGCAGGAATATGTTATTGAAAAAAATTAGAAAAATTTATTTTAGCCGTAAATCGAAAATAATGGATCGAGCGAATCGGTCGATTGCGCCGAGACGCGCTATGATGCAACAGACGAGCGATTGGAACCCCCGAATATTTTCAAAGTCCCAACGTACCGATCAAGAGTAAAGTACCATTTTCCTACATTAGATTTCGTTCTAAATGCTTAATCCCTATGTAAAAACGTTAGTTAAGCAAGAATATCGTATTTTTAAAAAAATCTAATGATAGGATTTTCCAGAAAATTGAAAAAACCGAAAAATGTCAAGAGTAAAGTGCCATTTTCTGACATTAGATTTCGTTCTAAATGCTTAATCCCTATGTAGAAACGTTAGTTAAGCAAGAATATCGTATTTTTAAAAAAATCTAATGATAGGATTTTTCAGAAAATTGAAAAAACCGTAAAATGTCAAGAGTAAAGTGCCCTTATTTTAAACAATGTATCGTTCTAAATGCTTAATCCCTATGTAAAAAAGTTATTTTAGCAGGAATATGTTATTGAAAAAAATTAGAAAAATTTATTTTAGCCGTAAATCGAAAATAATGGGGACACCGGAGCTGTTCGAAGCGCCGAGCGCGCCGCGTACGCCCGAATATTTTCAAAGTCCCAACGTACCGATCAAGAGTAAAGTACCATTTTCCTACATTAGATTTCGTTCTAAATGCTTAATCCCTATGTAAAAACGTTAGTTAAGCAAGAATATCGTATTTTTAAAAAAATCTAATGATAGGATTTTCCAGAAAATTGAAAAAACCGAAAAATGTCAAGAGTAAAGTGCCATTTTCTGACATTAGATTTCGTTCTAAATGCTTAATCCCTATGTAGAAACGTTAGTTAAGCAAGAATATCGTATTTTTAAAAAAATCTAATGATAGGATTTTTCAGAAAATTGAAAAAACCGTAAAATGTCAAGAGTAAAGTGCCCTTATTTTAAACAATGTATCGTTCTAAATGCTTAATCCCTATGTAAAAAAGTTATTTTAGCAGGAATATGTTATTGAAAAAAATTAGAAAAATTTATTTTAGCCGTAAATCGAAAATAATGGGGACACCGGAGCTGTTCGAAGCGCCGAGCGCGCCGCGTACGCCCGAATATTTTCAAAGTCCCAACGTACCGATCAAGAGTAAAGTACCATTTTCCTACATTAGATTTCGTTCTAAATGCTTAATCCCTATGTAAAAACGTTAGTTAAGCAAGAATATCGTATTTTTAAAAAAATCTAATGATAGGATTTTCCAGAAAATTGAAAAAACCGAAAAATGTCAAGAGTAAAGTGCCATTTTCTGACATTAGATTTCGTTCTAAATGCTTAATCCCTATGTAGAAACGTTAGTTAAGCAAGAATATCGTATTTTTAAAAAAATCTAATGATAGGATTTTTCAGAAAATTGAAAAAACCGTAAAATGTCAAGAGTAAAGTGCCCTTACTTTAAACAATGTATCGTTCTAAATGCTTAATCCCTATGTAAAAAAGTTATTTAAGCAGGAATATGTTATTGAAAAAAATTAGAAAAATTTATTTTAGCCGTAAATCGAAAATAATGGATCGAGCGAATCGGTCGATTGCGCCGAGACGCGCTATGATGCAACAGACGAGCGATTGGAACGCCCGAATATTTTCAAAGTCCCAACGTACCGATCAAGAGTAAAGTACCATTTTCCTACATTAGATTTCGTTCTAAATGCTTAATCCCTATGTAAAAACGTTAGTTAAGCAAGAATATCGTATTTTTAAAAAAATCTAATGATAGGATTTTCCAGAAAATTGAAAAAACCGAAAAATGTCAAGAGTAAAGTGCCATTTTCTGACATTAGATTTCGTTCTAAATGCTTAATCCCTATGTAGAAACGTTAGTTAAGCAAGAATATCGTATTTTTAAAAAAATCTAATGATAGGATTTTTCAGAAAATTGAAAAAACCGTAAAATGTCAAGAGTAAAGTGCCCTTATTTTAAACAATGTATCGTTCTAAATGCTTAATCCCTATGTAAAAAAGTTATTTAAGCAGGAATATGTTATTGAAAAAAATTAGAAAAATTTATTTTAGCCGTAAATCGAAAATAATGGATCGAGCGAATCGGTCGATTGCGCCGAGACGCGCTATGATGCAACAGACGAGCGATTGGAACGCCCGAATATTTTCAAAGTCCCAACGTACCGATCAAGAGTAAAGTACCATTTTCCTACATTAGATTTCGTTCTAAATGCTTAATCCCTATGTAAAAACGTTAGTTAAGCAAGAATATCGTATTTTTAAAAAAATCTAATGATAGGATTTTCCAGAAAATTGAAAAAACCGAAAAATGTCAAGAGTAAAGTGCCATTTTCTGACATTAGATTTCGTTCTAAATGCTTAATCCCTATGTAGAAACGTTAGTTAAGCAAGAATATCGTATTTTTAAAAAAATCTAATGATAGGATTTTTCAGAAAATTGAAAAAACCGTAAAATGTCAAGAGTAAAGTGCCCTTATTTTAAACAATGTATCGTTCTAAATGCTTAATCCCTATGTAAAAAAGTTATTTTAGCAGGAATATGTTATTGAAAAAAATTAGAAAAATTTATTTTAGCCGTAAATCGAAAATAATGGATCGAGCGAATCGGTCGATTGCGCCGAGACGCGCTATGATGCAACAGACGAGCGATTGGAACGCCCGAATATTTTCAAAGTCCCAACGTACCGATCAAGAGTAAAGTACCATTTTCCTACATTAGATTTCGTTCTAAATGCTTAATCCCTATGTAAAAACGTTAGTTAAGCAAGAATATCGTATTTTTAAAAAAATCTAATGATAGGATTTTCCAGAAAATTGAAAAAACCGAAAAATGTCAAGAGTAAAGTGCCATTTTCTGACATTAGATTTCGTTCTAAATGCTTAATCCCTATGTAGAAACGTTAGTTAAGCAAGAATATCGTATTTTTAAAAAAATCTAATGATAGGATTTTTCAGAAAATTGAAAAAACCGTAAAATGTCAAGAGTAAAGTGCCCTTATTTTAAACAATGTATCGTTCTAAATGCTTAATCCCTATGTAAAAAAGTTATTTTAGCAGGAATATGTTATTGAAAAAAATTAGAAAAATTTATTTTAGCCGTAAATCGAAAATAATGGGGACACCGGAGCTGTTCGAAGCGCCGAGCGCGCCGCGTACGCCCGAATATTTTCAAAGTCCCAACGTATCGATCAAGAGTAAAGTACCATTTTCCTACATTAGATTTCGTTCTAAATGCTTAATCCCTATGTAAAAACGTTAGTTAAGCAAGAATATCGTATTTTTAAAAAAATCTAATGATAGGATTTTCCAGAAAATTGAAAAAACCGAAAAATGTCAAGAGTAAAGTGCCATTTTCTGACATTAGATTTCGTTCTAAATGCTTAATCCCTATGTAGAAACGTTAGTTAAGCAAGAATATCGTATTTTTAAAAAAATCTAATGATAGGATTTTTCAGAAAATTGAAAAAACCGTAAAATGTCAAGAGTAAAGTGCCCTTATTTTAAACAATGTATCGTTCTAAATGCTTAATCCCTATGTAAAAAAGTTATTTTAGCAGGAATATGTTATTGAAAAAAATTAGAAAAATTTATTTTAGCCGTAAATCGAAAATAATGGGGACACCGGAGCTGTTCGAAGCGCCGAGCGCGCCGCGTACGCCCGAATATTTTCAAAGTCCCAACGTACCGATCAAGAGTAAAGTACCATTTTCCTACATTAGATTTCGTTCTAAATGCTTAATCCCTATGTAAAAACGTTAGTTAAGCAAGAATATCGTATTTTTAAAAAAATCTAATGATAGGATTTTCCAGAAAATTGAAAAAACCGAAAAATGTCAAGAGTAAAGTGCCATTTTCTGACATTAGATTTCGTTCTAAATGCTTAATCCCTATGTAGAAACGTTAGTTAAGCAAGAATATCGTATTTTTAAAAAAATCTAATGATAGGATTTTTCAGAAAATTGAAAAAACCGTAAAATGTCAAGAGCAAAGTGCCCTTACTTTAAACAATGTATCGTTCTAAATGCTTAATCCCTATGTAAAAAAGTTATTTAAGCAGGAATATGTTATTGAAAAAAATTAGAAAAATTTATTTTAGCCGTAAATCGAAAATAATGGATCGAGCGAATCGGTCGATTGCGCCGAGACGCGCTATGATGCAACAGACGAGCGATTGGAACGCCCGAATATTTTCAAAGTCCCAACGTACCGATCAAGAGTAAAGTACCATTTTCCTACATTAGATTTCGTTCTAAATGCTTAATCCCTATGTAAAAACGTTAGTTAAGCAAGAATATCGTATTTTTAAAAAAATCTAATGATAGGATTTTCCAGAAAATTGAAAAAACCGAAAAATGTCAAGAGTAAAGTGCCATTTTCTGACATTAGATTTCGTTCTAAATGCTTAATCCCTATGTAGAAACGTTAGTTAAGCAAGAATATCGTATTTTTAAAAAAATCTAATGATAGGATTTTTCAGAAAATTGAAAAAACCGTAAAATGTCAAGTAAAGTGCCCTTATTTTAAACAATGTATCGTTCTAAATGCTTAATCCCTATGTAAAAAAGTTATTTTAGCAGGAATATGTTATTGAAAAAAATTAGAAAAATTTATTTTAGCCGTAAATCGAAAATAATGGGGACACCGGAGCTGTTCGAAGCGCCGAGCGCGCCGCGTACGCCCGAATATTTTCAAAGTCCCAACGTACCGATCAAGAGTAAAGTACCATTTTCCTACATTAGATTTCGTTCTAAATGCTTAATCCCTATGTAAAAACGTTAGTTAAGCAAGAATATCGTATTTTTAAAAAAATCTAATGATAGGATTTTCCAGAAAATTGAAAAAACCGAAAAATGTCAAGAGTAAAGTGCCATTTTCTGACATTAGATTTCGTTCTAAATGCTTAATCCCTATGTAGAAATGTTAGTTAAGCAAGAATATCGTATTTTTAAAAAAATCTAATGATAGGATTTTTCAGAAAATTGAAAAAACCGTAAAATGTCAAGAGTAAAGTGCCCTTATTTTAAACAATGTATCGTTCTAAATGCTTAATCCCTATGTAAAAAAGTTATTTAAGCAGGAATATGTTATTGAAAAAAATTAGAAAAATTTATTTTAGCCGTAAATCGAAAATAATGGATCGAGCGAATCGGTCGATTGCGCCGAGACGCGCTATGATGCAACAGACGAGCGATTGGAACCCCCGAATATTTTCAAAGTCCCAACGTACCGATCAAGAGTAAAGTACCATTTTCCTACATTAGATTTCGTTCTAAATGCTTAATCCCTATGTAAAAACGTTAGTTAAGCAAGAATATCGTATTTTTAAAAAAATCTAATGATAGGATTTTCCAGAAAATTGAAAAAACCGAAAAATGTCAAGAGTAAAGTGCCATTTTCTGACATTAGATTTCGTTCTAAATGCTTAATCCCTATGTAGAAACGTTAGTTAAGCAAGAATATCGTATTTTTAAAAAAATCTAATGATAGGATTTTTCAGAAAATTGAAAAAACCGTAAAATGTCAAGAGTAAAGTGCCCTTATTTTAAACAATGTATCGTTCTAAATGCTTAATCCCTATGTAAAAAAGTTATTTTAGCAGGAATATGTTATTGAAAAAAATTAGAAAAATTTATTTTAGCCGTAAATCGAAAATAATGGGGACACCGGAGCTGTTCGAAGCGCCGAGCGCGCCGCGTACGCCCGAATATTTTCAAAGTCCCAACGTACCGATCAAGAGTAAAGTACCATTTTCCTACATTAGATTTCGTTCTAAATGCTTAATCCCTATGTAAAAACGTTAGTTAAGCAAGAATATCGTATTTTTAAAAAAATCTAATGATAGGATTTTCCAGAAAATTGAAAAAACCGAAAAATGTCAAGAGTAAAGTGCCATTTTCTGACATTAGATTTCGTTCTAAATGCTTAATCCCTATGTAGAAACGTTAGTTAAGCAAGAATATCGTATTTTTAAAAAAATCTAATGATAGGATTTTTCAGAAAATTGAAAAAACCGTAAAATGTCAAGAGTAAAGTGCCCTTATTTTAAACAATGTATCGTTCTAAATGCTTAATCCCTATGTAAAAAAGTTATTTAAGCAGGAATATGTTATTGAAAAAAATTAGAAAAATTTATTTTAGCCGTAAATCGAAAATAATGGATCGAGCGAATCGGTCGATTGCGCCGAGACGCGCTATGATGCAACAGACGAGCGATTGGAACGCCCGAATATTTTCAAAGTCCCAACGTACCGATCAAGAGTAAAGTACCATTTTCCTACATTAGATTTCGTTCTAAATGCTTAATCCCTATGTAAAAACGTTAGTTAAGCAAGAATATCGTATTTTTAAAAAAATCTAATGATAGGATTTTCCAGAAAATTGAAAAAACCGAAAAATGTCAAGAGTAAAGTGCCATTTTCTGACATTAGATTTCGTTCTAAATGCTTAATCCCTATGTAGAAACGTTAGTTAAGCAAGAATATCGTATTTTTAAAAAAATCTAATGATAGGATTTTTCAGAAAATTGAAAAAACCGTAAAATGTCAAGAGTAAAGTGCCCTTATTTTAAACAATGTATCGTTCTAAATGCTTAATCCCTATGTAAAAAAGTTATTTTAGCAGGAATATGTTATTGAAAAAAATTAGAAAAATTTATTTTAGCCGTAAATCGAAAATAATGGGGACACCGGAGCTGTTCGAAGCGCCGAGCGCGCCGCGTACGCCCGAATATTTTCAAAGTCCCAACGTACCGATCAAGAGTAAAGTACCATTTTCCTACATTAGATTTCGTTCTAAATGCTTAATCCCTATGTAAAAACGTTAGTTAAGCAAGAATATCGTATTTTTAAAAAAATCTAATGATAGGATTTTCCAGAAAATTGAAAAAACCGAAAAATGTCAAGAGTAAAGTGCCATTTTCTGACATTAGATTTCGTTCTAAATGCTTAATCCCTATGTAGAAACGTTAGTTAAGCAAGAATATCGTATTTTTAAAAAAATCTAATGATAGGATTTTTCAGAAAATTGAAAAAACCGTAAAATGTCAAGAGTAAAGTGCCCTTACTTTAAACAATGTATCGTTCTAAATGCTTAATCCCTATGTAAAAAAGTTATTTAAGCAGGAATATGTTATTGAAAAAAATTAGAAAAATTTATTTTAGCCGTAAATCGAAAATAATGGATCGAGCGAATCGGTCGATTGCGCCGAGACGCGCTATGATGCAACAGACGAGCGATTGGAACGCCCGAATATTTTCAAAGTCCCAACGTACCGATCAAGAGTAAAGTACCATTTTCCTACATTAGATTTCGTTCTAAATGCTTAATCCCTATGTAAAAACGTTAGTTAAGCAAGAATATCGTATTTTTAAAAAAATCTAATGATAGGATTTTCCAGAAAATTGAAAAAACCGAAAAATGTCAAGAGTAAAGTGCCATTTTCTGACATTAGATTTCGTTCTAAATGCTTAATCCCTATGTAGAAACGTTAGTTAAGCAAGAATATCGTATTTTTAAAAAAATCTAATGATAGGATTTTTCAGAAAATTGAAAAAACCGTAAAATGTCAAGAGTAAAGTGCCCTTATTTTAAACAATGTATCGTTCTAAATGCTTAATCCCTATGTAAAAAAGTTATTTAAGCAGGAATATGTTATTGAAAAAAATTAGAAAAATTTATTTTAGCCGTAAATCGAAAATAATGGATCGAGCGAATCGGTCGATTGCGCCGAGACGCGCTATGATGCAACAGACGAGCGATTGGAACGCCCGAATATTTTCAAAGTCCCAACGTACCGATCAAGAGTAAAGTACCATTTTCCTACATTAGATTTCGTTCTAAATGCTTAATCCCTATGTAAAAACGTTAGTTAAGCAAGAATATCGTATTTTTAAAAAAATCTAATGATAGGATTTTCCAGAAAATTGAAAAAACCGAAAAATGTCAAGAGTAAAGTGCCATTTTCTGACATTAGATTTCGTTCTAAATGCTTAATCCCTATGTAGAAACGTTAGTTAAGCAAGAATATCGTATTTTTAAAAAAATCTAATGATAGGATTTTTCAGAAAATTGAAAAAACCGTAAAATGTCAAGAGTAAAGTGCCCTTATTTTAAACAATGTATCGTTCTAAATGCTTAATCCCTATGTAAAAAAGTTATTTAAGCAGGAATATGTTATTGAAAAAAATTAGAAAAATTTATTTTAGCCGTAAATCGAAAATAATGGGGACACCGGAGCTGTTCGAAGCGCCGAGCGCGCCGCGTACGCCCGAATATTTTCAAAGTCCCAACGTACCGATCAAGAGTAAAGTACCATTTTCCTACATTAGATTTCGTTCTAAATGCTTAATCCCTATGTAAAAACGTTAGTTAAGCAAGAATATCGTATTTTTAAAAAAATCTAATGATAGGATTTTCCAGAAAATTGAAAAAACCGAAAAATGTCAAGAGTAAAGTGCCCTTATTTTAAACATTATATCGTTCTAAATGCTTAATCCCTATGTAAAAAAGTTATCTAAGCAAGAATATGTTATTGAAAAAAATTAGAAAAATTTATTTTAGCCGTAAATCGAAAAGAAGTCTGTTCGTTTCTCTGTCTCTCTCGCGCGATCGAACTATCGATGTTTCCCGACAAACTATTGGAAGTTTAATTAAACTTTATACATGAAATTACTCGTTTTGATCCCCGCTACACAGCCGTATACTTTTTATAATTTTGTGGAATCGGGAACCTTGAAATATTTATCATAACGCGGATCGACTGTCTCTGTCTCTTTCTAGATCGGAAGAATCGATGTTTCCCGGCAAACTATTGGGAGTTTAATTAAACTTTATACATGAAATTACTCGTTCTGATCCCCGCTACACAGCCGTAAACTTTTTATAAATTTGTGGAATCGGGAACCTCGAAATATTTATCATAACGCGGATCGACTGTCTCTGTCTCTTTCTAGATCGGAAGAATCGATGTTTCCCGGAAAACTATTGGGAGTTTAATTAAACTTTATACATGAAATTACTCGTTCTGATCCCCGCTACACAGCCGTATACTTTTTATAATTTTGTGGAATCGGGAACCTCGAAATATTTATCATAACGCGGATCGACTGTCTCTGTCTCTTTCTAGATCGGAAGAATCGATGTTTCCCGGCAAACTATTGGGAGTTTAATTAAACTTTATACATGAAATTACTCGTTCTGATCCCCGCTACACAGCCGTATACTTTTTATAATTTTGTGGAATCGGGAACCTCGAAATATTTATCATAACGCGGATCGACTGTCTCTGTCTCTTTCTAGATCGGAAGAATCGATGTTTCCCGGCAAACTATTGGGAGTTTAATTAAACTTTATACATGAAATTACTCGTTCTGATCCCCGCTACACAGCCGTATACTTTTTATAATTTTGTGGAATCGGGAACCTCGAAATATTTATCATAACGCGGATCGACTGTCTCTGTCTCTTTCTAGATCGGAAGAATCGATGTTTCCCGGCAAACTATTGGGAGTTTAATTAAACTTTATACATGAAATTACTCGTTTTGATCCCCGCTACACAGCCGTATACTTTTTATAATTTTGTGGAATCGGGAACCTTGAAATATTTAACATAACGCGGATCGACTGTCTCTGTCTCTTTCTAGATCGGAATAATCGATGTTTCCCGGCAAACTAATGGGATATTAATTAAACTTTATACACGAAATTACTCGTTTTGATCCCTGCTACACAGCCGTATACTTTTTATAATTTTGTGGAATCGGGAACCTTGCAATATTTAACATAACGCGGATCGACTGTCTCTGTCTCTTTCTAGATCGGAATAATCGATGTTTCCCGGCAAAGTAATGGGAGTTTAATTAAACTTTATGCATCAAATCATTCAGTTTGACTCCTGCAACACAACCAAACACTCTCTGTAATTTTCTGAACTGAAAAACCACTGAAATTGCGCTCGAAATGCGGAGCGACGGGTCGGCGCGTCTGCACTGTGCGACAGCTAGTCAAAACGTCCGAACAGCGTATTGTTTTCGATCTCTTGGTATAATATTCGTATTCCTTGCTGTGTATAGCTTCCGATCGATTATTGCAATGGTCAAAGTTCCAGCGGCGTAATGCTTTCCATAAGATTACATTAATATAACCAGCGGCATATTGCTTTCTATCTTGTAATGAAAATTTTATAACCAAGTACCAACGGCGTATTGCTTTCGTTCGGATAATGGAGATTTTACAACCAAGTACCAGCGGTTTCTGTCTTATAATTAAATTATTATAATAAAATAAAGTACCAGCGGCGTGTTACTTTCGTTCGGATAATGGAGATTTTACAACCAAGTATCAGCGGTTTCTGTCTTATAATTAAATTATTATAATAAAATAAAGTACCAGCGGCGTATTGCTTTCGTTCGGATAATGGAGATTTTATGTCCAGC
>NW_027476266.1:275000-280000 GCF_051020955.1 Megalopta genalis | reverse complement strand
ACGAAAAACGGTCTGAAAAACCGTTTAACGTAAACTGGGGAACTGATGCCACGAGTGACAACAGTTCCCCAGTCGGAAGTCATACAGCACATACAGTGCTGTACAAAGAACACGCCACAGCCCGTATGCTAAATCAGGGCCTCGCCATTATGCGAAGTACTACATGTACGACGCACTGACGGTCTCTAATGCCTTCATCGCCGATACACCCATCGACTCGGCCGATCAACCCTCCTACGCGAGGGCTAGTTCGGGGGTTATCTCCCGCCCTGGGTGGCCACAGACCGCCACCGCCAGTAGATAGGGACAGATGGGAATCTCGTTAATCCATTCATGCGCGTCACTAATTAGATGACGAGGCATTTGGCTATTTTTTTTTTTTTTTTTTTTTTTTTTTTTTTTTTTTTTTTTTTTTTTTTTTTTTTTTTTTATAGAGAGGAAAATCTTTTATAGACACCACGGAATTCTTCGACGTGGTAGTGTGGGAATCCTTATACCCACTAAAAACCTCTCTCTTCTCACGCCTAGATGTTATGGCGGAGGACGGCTTTATTTCCTGGTGCCGAATTTGCGATGTTGGGGCCCAGGTTGCCCATTACAGTGGCCGTGAATCGGGCGATCACCCAACGCCCTCCCTATTACCCGGATGACAGATGTTGTTTGTCATCTTATTCCATCTTGTCCAGTTCGTGTGCGATCCCTGAAGGGCCCTCGTAGTTATTGATCTTAAGAGCCCTTTGAGTCCTAGTGCGGAGATCGATTCAGCCGAGAGCGATGCCCACACGCCGCGCCAGGAGATGGTGACCGACGTCACTCTAACAGCTTCCGCCAAAACCCCAAATTCCTGGGCGACGCGATGCCTTAACAGCGGGGTGTCGTATTTAGCGACTTTCCTCGTATGTGCATCATTAAGCGATGTCGCACCGCTAACGACCTGGCTGTCGATGACCCTGACAGCTCCATCCTTAAAGGCCACCAAATCAGGCTTCTGCAGACCCGACTGCAGGACATAATGCGGGTTCTCCCTAACCTTCCACCCACTTTGCCTCAGACCAAACGCTACGATTCGGCATATGGCATCGTGTCTGAGTATTCGACCCCCATGAGTCCGGTGACATCCCTGCACTATGTGTGCCGCCGTCTCCGTTACGGCGCACCCAGCACGACACAACACAGGAGCCCCATTCCCACGACGACCTCTTGATGTTCTTACTCTGGTGGGCAGGGCGTTAATACGTACATGGTGATATTGCACGTAATCCCTGCCGGGGATCCCCGCAGAACAGGCGTCAACCCAAGAGCTGCTATCGATGACTTTAGCAGCCTCACGCAATTCTCCTCCATCGTTAGACTGATGGAGTAAAGATGCCCAGTATTTGGCACGATCCTCAGGCCGGAAGAGCGCCCGACCTTGGATAGTCAGAGCACTCTCCGCCCGTCGAACCGCTGCCACAACTGCCGGATGTTGGGAGGCATCTCTTGCAGCCGCACAGGAGGACCCCGCCATTGATGTTAACCTGGCGTGCATCATACCCGGTATCGATGTTCGAAACGCGGGGATGCCAAGTCCACCCTCCTTGCAACTGGCGTGGAAATACCCAAGTGGTACATCTTTGGGCAGACGCAACCACCTTCGAACGGCCAGCCGCGTCTGTTTATCTAATGCCTTCAAGATTTTAAGTGGGCATCTTGTCAAAACCAGCTGGTGATAAAAACGCGGAATGAGGAAACAGCGCAAGATCTTGAGGCGCTGTTGAGGCTTGAGTGGCGCCTTGGTGATATTGGCCAACTCTCTGTCTAGCTTGCCCCCAGGTTTTTCAATACCCATTGGCGAGATCTTAATGCCCAGATATCGGAAGCCCTCGGTAGGTCCCAGCTGTTTTATAGACCGACCGTTGACCTCAAATTTGCTGGCGGAGAGTATCTTGTACTTCTTTTCTTTACCAGCGATCTGGATGGACATAGCCAGACATTTATCGGAGTTGAATTCCAACCCGTACTTTCGTGCCTCTTCCTCAGCCGTTCGAAGCATGCCCTGCATTCCTGAAACGGAGGACGCGAACAAGATCAGGTCATCCGCATACGCCAGTATATTGACCCTTTGCTCCCTGATAACATAGCCGACCTCCTCGGGTAACACCCTTATCACCCGGTCCATGACGATCGAGAATAGCAGGGACGACAAGGGATCGCCCTGCCGCACACCCCTCGCTACCCGGATCGGATCCGATGTCTCTCCATGGACCTGAAGCACGGTTCGGCTATTATGGTACGTCGCTGTTATGTACCTCACAAAGAGCTCCGGGAGTCCCAATCCCCTTAGTGCCGATGTTATGGCATGGTGACTAACGCTGTCAAACGCCTTGGCCACATCTAAGGACACAACGTGAAGCTGCTTTAAGCAGCTCCGTGCGTCACGAAGGGCAGTTGACAGTACAAGAACGTTCTCAGCACAGCCATCGTGTACTCCTCGTTGCCGCTCATCGATGAGACCGGCTTTTGCCAATCTCACCGCCAAGATTTTATGCAGCTGACGAACGACGACTGAAGCCACACTTATAGGACGGAACTCGGATGGTGTTGAGCTTCCGTCCTTCTTAGGGATAAATACCGTCCTGCTGATGAGGAGCTCAGATGGAAATGCCCCTACCGCAAGGATGACATTATAAAATAAGGTTCTTAGAACTACTGGCACACTCCTCCATTGCCTGCTCGAGATGTTATCGAGACCCGATGCCGAGGAGAGCGGGATCTCATTGGCCTGGATCTCATGGCCACGAACCGGCTCAGCGATCCAATGCAGGTCCTCCCTTTCCTGAACTGGATGAAGGTGTTCAATGGGGACAGAAGGACTGGTGAGCATAGGTGTCCAGTACTCCACCATCTCGCCAACGGTTGGTGTTTGAGCCTGCACCGGGCCATCCAGTACAAGCTTGGCCGCGCGAGACATGTCCTTCCTCCAGAGTTCCTGCATGGCCGCATACTCCCTTCTCCTCAGTCTCCACCTCGGCACGGGCCCGGCAGGCGCAGCTTTAGGTGGCCGGAGCAGTGGTGTTCTCCGCTCCTTTACTTTCGCAGAAGGCGTCGGAAAGACTCGTTGAAGCCATCGACAACAAGCACTCGGTGTTATTGGTTCTCGATTAAGAACCGTTCTCGCAAGACTTACGAGTTCCTCCGCTTCATGGGATTTCACCCTTTCGGCCGGATCAATCAGCTTACGGATAGCGTCAATATATTGGCACTGATGTTGCTGTGCCGACGCAGAGTGCTCCTGAACAGGAGTAGGCGAATCCGCCTGTCGATGACTTGTGTCGTGATGTTGAGTGACACTGGAGGCTGAAGGTTGAGACTCAACGGCAGTTCCACGCTCGCGGCATACACCGATCTTCTGTGTAACAAGAGCTTTATACGTCAATTTCTTTCTGAGGCCCTTCAGTCGATCAAGACTGAATTTATTGTCGAAGACCGTCAGCAGATGTTCGTTCATAAATTTGACGTTGCCCTGCACACTCGCAAGCGCCTCAGCCGCCGCCACCATCTCAGTCTCCTCCTGAGTCCACCTAACCTTCTTTACCGCCACCTGCACCCGTTGGTTGGCCTCGTCTGGATGAGCTCTCCTCACATGGACCCCTAACCCGATGGAAGTGGGAAAGGATCGCGAACAATGGGGACATGGATGTAGTGCCCCCCGTGACGCAAGATGTTGTGCGTCGTTACTGGACTGGTTGGGTTTATTTCTGGAGGTCGTCGGACAGACACTCCGACTCACTGTGGCCGCTGTCGTAGGGTCGGCGATCCGAGTGGCCCGAGGGCCCGCCGACAATGGGTCACTTGACCCATAATCTTTCTTGTGATTCTTCGGGCCTACGACAATAGAGCCATGGGGGTGGCAACCCCATGACCCATAACATGCCTCCCTCAAAGTGACTAGAGCCGCCGCCACATTAGCGCGAAGGCAGGCCATTTGGGTGGGCTGCACCCTTACAGCGGCTCATTACTGCTAGGCAGCACGTCGTGTCGCACAGAATTTAGCCGCAATGCACTGAATGGACAGGTCCAAACAATACATCACGTTACCGTCGGGAACCACGAGGAGGTACCTGTGCGACTAGGACGGGAGAGGCTAATGGACCTAACAAGAGGTCTATATTACGCATCACCGTCCCGCGGGAGGCCAAGGCACGGGACCGAGCTCGGATCCCAGCCACGAGAGCCGTTCACCTCGCCCAGGCCCGGCACGTCAGCCAGACCCGCTTCCCGACCAAGCCCGACACGCCCCGCTCCTCAGAGCCAATCCTTATCCCGAAGTTACGGATCCAATTTGCCGACTTCCCTTACCTACATTAATCTATCGACTAGAGGCTCTTTACCTTGGAGACCTGCTGCGGATATGGGTACGAACCGGCGCGACACCTCCACGTGGCCCTCTCCTGGATTTTCAAGGTCCGAGGGGATGATCCGGACACCGCCGCAACTGCGGTGCTCTTCGCGTTCCAAACCCTATCTCCCTGCTAGAGGTTTCCAGGGAACTCGAACGCTTATACAGAAAAGAAAACTCTCCCCGGATCTCCCGACGGCGTCTCCAGGTCATTTTGGGTTACCCCGACGAACACTCTTACGAGGGCCCGAATGGTATGCGGTTCCGCTGCCGGGTTCCGGAATAGAAACCGGATTCCCTTTCGCCCAATGGGTGTTTTTTGTGCATGTATATAATAACAAAATATGCTGCGATTTATATAATAATAAAAAAATAAAATAAAATAGCTGCGGTTTTTTTACAAGTGTTTAACGTCTTAGGACACCTCATCTACATAGGATTTCTCTTAGGGCTTAGGATCGACTGACTCGTGTGCAACGGCTGTTCACACGAAACCCTTCTCCACGTCAGTCCTCCAGGGCCTCGCTGGAGTATTTGCTACTACCACCAAGATCTGCGCCGACGGCGGCTCCAGGCAGGCTCACGCCCAGACCCTTCTGCGCACACCGTCGCGACCCTCCTA
>NW_027476266.1:250000-272500 GCF_051020955.1 Megalopta genalis | reverse complement strand
TCGTTCGATCTCTGTACACAGTCTTCACATAGGACAGACTCGTGTAGTACGCTTTCGTGGGTTAAACCCATCTCGTTTCATTTCAGGCGACGTCGGGAGCGCGTTGAAAATGTACCAGTGAAATCTCGATAGTTCTACGGATACGAATCGTCCCGAAAAAGATTTTGTCACCGCTTCGAAGCGGTGTTTCAGACGGGCGGACGTATATAAAACATATACGACACACGACACCGCCTTCCACACTCACGCTAGTTCGAACACGATTTCCATCTCTCTCGAAGACTGTTAGACGTACGTAAAATTTCTCAATATTCATAGGACCGCGACAAACGCCGACGAAGCGCCCATCATTCGCTCGTACGTATATAGGCAACAAGTGCCATCAACGCAAGCAGTTTATAAGTACGTAAACGACCCTCAGCCAGGCGTGGTCCAGGAATTGTATCCGTGGACCGCAATGTGCGTTCGAAATGTCGATGTTCATGTGTCCTGCAGTTCACACGTTGACGCGCAATTAGCTGCGTTCTTCATCGACCCACGAGCCAAGTGATCCACCGTTCAGGGTAATTTTTCCCTTTTATTCTCTCATATATAATATAATGTGTATTTGCTATCCACCACATTTTTGTGTTATATTTCGGAACAAGCCGATACCCGAAGAGCTCCAACCAGCGCGCGAAGGAGATTCGGGAGTCGTCGTACAACGACATAATTGTCCCTTAAAGAACGAGATATTTCCGTCGAAACCATATATATATGTACGAGCAAATCCAAAACCACTGTTTTCTTGCAAGTTCGACGGTCGGAGCGAATAGAACATTGAAAAGCCTTCTATCGAAGAAACACAGAGAGTATATCACCTCCAAAAACGACGGGGATATGGATATTCAAACTGGACAATTATCAACCCGATACTGGATTCGAAAAGTTTCTCTCTCCTTTCGTCGTTATTTACACCGGACGGACTCACGGCCGGCTCTAGCTGGGTGTCATATATATATATACGTCCCACGCTCATGCTGCCACTAGCGCGCAACAGAGTAGGGTGTCAATGACAACGACACAGCATTGAAACGAGCTACACAAGCCGGTCTCTCTTGATACCAATGTAAACGAGCATTAAGTTATCTTCAGACTGCCCGATATTTTCGTCCTTTGGACTTTCCCAACGATTCCTTTTTTTCTTTTTTTTTTACACACCACAGCGAAGACTTGAGGAAGCGTGATTAGCACGCTCGCATCCCTCCCTGTCCTACTACAACTGTGTGTGTGTGTGTAAAGAAAGAAAAAAGAATACATTGGCTTTCTCTCTATCGAGAAGATGGCCTACGCAACGCAGATCAAAGGCCTAATACGTGTAATATAATACGCGTCTGGCCGTGTATAAATCACGCACGAATGATCTGGTCGGGCCCAACTCTTCTCGTACGCTTATTTTTCCGTGTTGGGGCACTATCATAAAATCACACAAACCCCAACACGTGTGTGTCTTGGAAGGAAGATGGCCTACGCAACGCAGATCAAAGGCCTAATACGTGTAGTACACACGTCTGCCGTGTAAATCACGCACGAATGATCTGGTCGGGCCCAACTCTTCTCCACCACACCACATCCCAACTTTGTACATTTTTATATATTTTTGTGCGTTGGGGCACCTTCATAATCACAAACCCCAACAACACATATATCTCTCTCTCTTTGAAAGATTTGTTGTGGCCTACGCAACGCAGATCAAAGGCCTAATACGTGTAGTACACACGTCTGGCCGTGTAAATCACGCACGAATGATCTGGCGGGCTCAACAATATCTTTTTTTTTTATATGAATTCTTATCCACAAACTAATCGAATTCATTTTCTCTCCTCCTCTCCTCTCTCTTTGAGATATATTGGAACATTGTAATGATCCTTCCGCAGGTTCACCTACGGAAACCTTGTTACGACTTTTACTTCCTCTAAATAATCAAGTTTGGTCATCTTCCCGGCATCATCGGCAATGCCGAAACATTGCCGCGCACCAGTCCGAAGACCTCACTAAATCATTCAATCGGTAGTAGCGACGGGCGGTGTGTACAAAGGGCAGGGACGTAATCAACGCGAGCTTATGACTCGCGCTTACTGGGAATTCCTCGTTCATGGGGAATAATTGCAAGCCCCAATCCCTAGCACGAAGGAGGTTCAGCGGGTTACCCGGGCCTTTCGGCCAGGGAACACACGCTGATTCCTTCAGTGTAGCGCGCGTGCGGCCCAGAACATCTAAGGGCATCACAGACCTGTTATTGCTCAATCTCGTGCGGCTAGAAGCCGCCTGTCCCTCTAAGAAGATTTGTTTGTACGTTGGTAGTAAAAACCCCACCGGCAGAAGCCGAGAGCCTTCGAGATACCATAATTACGTCTATTTAGCAGGCTAGAGTCTCGTTCGTTATCGGAATTAACCAGACAAATCGCTCCACCAACTAAGAACGGCCATGCACCACCACCCACCGAATCAAGAAAGAGCTATCAATCTGTCAATCCTTCCGGTGTCCGGGCCTGGTGAGGTTTCCCGTGTTGAGTCAAATTAAGCCGCAGGCTCCACTCCTGGTGGTGCCCTTCCGTCAATTCCTTTAAGTTTCAGCTTTGCAACCATACTTCCCCCGGAACCCAAAAGCTTTGGTTTCCCGGAAGCTGCCCGCCGAGTCATCGTAGGAACTTCGGCGGATCGCTAGCTGGCATCGTTTATGGTTAGAACTAGGGCGGTATCTGATCGCCTTCGAACCTCTAACTTTCGTTCTTGATTAATGAAAACATTTTTGGCAAATGCTTTCGCTTCTGTCCGTCTTGCGACGATCCAAGAATTTCACCTCTAACGTCGCAATACGAATGCCCCCATCTGTCCCTATTAATCATTACCTCGGGGTTCCGAAAACCAACAAAATAGAACCGAGGTCCTATTCCATTATTCCATGCACACAGTATTCAGGCGAAGGTAGCCTGCTTTGAGCACTCTAATTTGTTCAAAGTAAACGTACCGGCCCACCTCGACACTCAGTGAAGAGCACCGCGATGGGATATTAGTTGGACCGCCCCGTGAAGAGCAAAGCCCACCGGTAGGACGTACCACATAATGCCAGTTAAACACCGCGAGCGATGAACCGACACTGTGACACACAGATTCAACTACGAGCTTTTTAACCGCAACAACTTTAATATACGCTATTGGAGCTGGAATTACCGCGGCTGCTGGCACCAGACTTGCCCTCCAATGGATCCTCGTTAAAGGATTTAAAGTGTACTCATTCCGATTACGGGGCCTCGGATGAGTCCCGTATCGTTATTTTTCGTCACTACCTCCCCGTGCCGGGAGTGGGTAATTTGCGCGCCTGCTGCCTTCCTTGGATGTGGTAGCCGTTTCTCAGGCTCCCTCTCCGGAATCGAACCCTGATTCTCCGTTACCCGTTACAACCATGGTAGGCGCAGAACCTACCATCGACAGTTGATAAGGCAGACATTTGAAAGATGCGTCGCCGGTGCTATAAGACCATGCGATCAGCACAAAGTTATTCAGAGTCACCAAAGCAAACGATGGACGAGTGTAAACACCCGCCACCGATTGGTTTTGATCTAATAAAAGCGTTCCTACCATCTCTGGTCGGAACTCTGTTTTGCATGTATTAGCTCTAGAATTACCACAGTTATCCAAGTAAATTTTAGTACGATCTAAGAAACCATAACTGATTTAATGAGCCATTCGCGGTTTCACCTTAATACGGCATGTACTGAGACATGCATGGCTTAATCTTTGAGACAAGCATATGACTACTGGCAGGATCAACCAGGGAACTATACAATATGTATATATAAAATGGACAAAATTTAAATCCTTTTCCATCGTCGCCTGTTTCATATATATATGTCAGGTCGACACACCACTTTTCTCTTTCAAATATGTACAAGTTTTGCCACATTCCGCGCTTGTAACATATCTTCTTTAACGCTCAATTTCTTTCATTTTTCTACCATACAGATATTTTACCGTACGCCCAAAAACGTACGTATTATATTTTTGTTCTATCATAAAATCACATTTTTCTACGTACGCCAGCTTCGTACGTTTCTATCTTTGCCTTCATAAAATCACAAGATAATTTTATCTTCAAGAGTCTCGCTATTAACATCTTGTAAGATAAATGTACGTCCCAGCTAAAACGTACAAATACTTCAAATTAAGTAATAATATATCATCGCTATTGACAAATTTTTAAGATCCAAGACACAGTTCTCTCTATATGTTTTAATATTTTTTATGTACTCAAATATATTCAAAGGAAAAAGTACATGGGTGATGCCATAGTCGTGGAAGCGCGTACGCTCACGCTGATCTTCTGACCGCCGGAAGCACGAAACCTCTGATCTGGGCAAAATCGGCAAGCCGAGGAAGAACGGACAGGACACATGCTGGACTGGCGAGAAAGCGTGTTCTTCCGCTCGCGCTAGGCATTTCGATTTCTGACACCTCTTGATTTAAAAAATCAGTTTTTTGATAGTTTTCTCTCTCCACTGGGCTATTCATTTTAGCCACAGTTTTCAATTGGTACGATTTGCTTCCAAATCTTACAGATGCATTTTAAAAAATTTTTCCATCGCTCGGACAGAAGAGTCGATTGCTCAGTGAGTACGAGTATACATACAAAGTGCATACGGGTAACCAACCCCGTAGGGCTTGCCACATATGGGCCATTCGGTCAAAGACACCGACCCGTGGCCACGCTGTGTGGAGAAAAGTCCGTAACGTAAACGGCACGAAACAGTCAGGACCGAAGCCCCGAAGGAGCTCTGAGACAGCTTCTCGACCGAGATCGTAGAATTGGCCCAAAACCCGCTCTGCTCCGTCCGCCTCGCACGGACCGTGTATCTCTTATAGATACCGAACGGCCGGCAAGGACGCCGGCGCCGCCGGCCGAATAGCACGCGCGCTTATGAGTGTAAACCGCCGCGGCAACAGACCGCCCGGCCGTGCTGTTGTAACATAGCGCGTGAACGAACGAAAAAAAAATTTATAGTAAACATTAAAATAAATTACATTACCGTAAACTAGACAAAAAATTACACATTTTTTCCCAATATGAAAATTTTCACAAACTTTTCAAAGTCCCATCGCATCGAGTAAACTTTTTTAATAACGCTTCCGCACGATTCTAAATGCTTAATCCATATGTGAAATCGTTCACTGATCACGAATATCGTATTTAAAAAAATTACAAAAATTTATTTTTCAAAATAATCAAAAAAAACCGAAAAATCACAAGAGTAAAGTACCATTATTTTAAACAATATGTCGTTCTAAATGCTTAATCCCTATGTAAAAAAGTTATCTAAGCAAGAATATGTAATTGAAAAAAATTAGAAAAATTTATTTTAGCCGTAAATCGAAAATAATGGGGACACCGGAGCTGTTCGAAGCGCCGAGACGCGCCGCGTACGGCCGAATATTTTCTAAGTCCCAACGTACCGATCAAGAGTAAAGTACCATTTTCCTACATTAGATTTCGTTCTAAATGCTTAATCCCTATGTAAAAACGTTAGTTAAGCAAGAATATCGTATTTTTAAAAAAATCTAATGATAGGATTTTCCAGAAAATTGAAAAAACCGAAAAATGTCAAGAGTAAAGTGCCATTTTCTGACATTAGATTTCGTTCTAAATGCTTAATCCCTATGTAGAAACGTTAGTTAAGCAAGAATATCGTATTTTTAAAAAAATCTAATGATAGGATTTTTCAGAAAATTGAAAAAACCGTAAAATGTCAAGAGTAAAGTGCCCTTATTTTAAACAATGTATCGTTCTAAATGCTTAATCCCTATGTAAAAAAGTTATTTTAGCAGGAATATGTTATTGAAAAAAATTAGAAAAATTTATTTTAGCCGTAAATCGAAAATAATGGGGACACCGGAGCTGTTCGAAGCGCCGAGCGCGCCGCGTACGCCCGAATATTTTCAAAGTCCCAACGTACCGATCAAGAGTAAAGTACCATTTTCCTACATTAGATTTCGTTCTAAATGCTTAATCCCTATGTAAAAACGTTAGTTAAGCAAGAATATCGTATTTTTAAAAAAATCTAATGATAGGATTTTCCAGAAAATTGAAAAAACCGAAAAATGTCAAGAGTAAAGTGCCATTTTCTGACATTAGATTTCGTTCTAAATGCTTAATCCCTATGTAGAAACGTTAGTTAAGCAAGAATATCGTATTTTTAAAAAAATCTAATGATAGGATTTTTCAGAAAATTGAAAAAACCGTAAAATGTCAAGAGTAAAGTGCCCTTATTTTAAACAATGTATCGTTCTAAATGCTTAATCCCTATGTAAAAAAGTTATTTAAGCAGGAATATGTTATTGAAAAAAATTAGAAAAATTTATTTTAGCCGTAAATCGAAAATAATGGATCGAGCGAATCGGTCGATTGCGCCGAGACGCGCTATGATGCAACAGACGAGCGATTGGAACGCCCGAATATTTTCAAAGTCCCAACGTACCGATCAAGAGTAAAGTACCATTTTCCTACATTAGATTTCGTTCTAAATGCTTAATCCCTATGTAAAAACGTTAGTTAAGCAAGAATATCGTATTTTTAAAAAAATCTAATGATAGGATTTTCCAGAAAATTGAAAAAACCGAAAAATGTCAAGAGTAAAGTGCCATTTTCTGACATTAGATTTCGTTCTAAATGCTTAATCCCTATGTAGAAACGTTAGTTAAGCAAGAATATCGTATTTTTAAAAAAATCTAATGATAGGATTTTTCAGAAAATTGAAAAAACCGTAAAATGTCAAGAGTAAAGTGCCCTTATTTTAAACAATGTATCGTTCTAAATGCTTAATCCCTATGTAAAAAAGTTATTTAAGCAGGAATATGTTATTGAAAAAAATTAGAAAAATTTATTTTAGCCGTAAATCGAAAATAATGGATCGAGCGAATCGGTCGATTGCGCCGAGACGCGCTATGATGCAACAGACGAGCGATTGGAACGCCCGAATATTTTCAAAGTCCCAACGTACCGATCAAGAGTAAAGTACCATTTTCCTACATTAGATTTCGTTCTAAATGCTTAATCCCTATGTAAAAACGTTAGTTAAGCAAGAATATCGTATTTTTAAAAAAATCTAATGATAGGATTTTCCAGAAAATTGAAAAAACCGAAAAATGTCAAGAGTAAAGTGCCATTTTCTGACATTAGATTTCGTTCTAAATGCTTAATCCCTATGTAGAAACGTTAGTTAAGCAAGAATATCGTATTTTTAAAAAAATCTAATGATAGGATTTTTCAGAAAATTGAAAAAACCGTAAAATGTCAAGAGTAAAGTGCCCTTATTTTAAACAATGTATCGTTCTAAATGCTTAATCCCTATGTAAAAAAGTTATTTTAGCAGGAATATGTTATTGAAAAAAATTAGAAAAATTTATTTTAGCCGTAAATCGAAAATAATGGATCGAGCGAATCGGTCGATTGCGCCGAGACGCGCTATGATGCAACAGACGAGCGATTGGAACGCCCGAATATTTTCAAAGTCCCAACGTACCGATCAAGAGTAAAGTACCATTTTCCTACATTAGATTTCGTTCTAAATGCTTAATCCCTATGTAAAAACGTTAGTTAAGCAAGAATATCGTATTTTTAAAAAAATCTAATGATAGGATTTCCCAGAAAATTGAAAAAACCGAAAAATGTCAAGAGTAAAGTGCCATTTTCTGACATTAGATTTCGTTCTAAATGCTTAATCCCTATGTAGAAACGTTAGTTAAGCAAGAATATCGTATTTTTAAAAAAATCTAATGATAGGATTTTTCAGAAAATTGAAAAAACCGTAAAATGTCAAGAGTAAAGTGCCCTTATTTTAAACAATGTATCGTTCTAAATGCTTAATCCCTATGTAAAAAAGTTATTTAAGCAGGAATATGTTATTGAAAAAAATTAGAAAAATTTATTTTAGCCGTAAATCGAAAATAATGGATCGAGCGAATCGGTCGATTGCGCCGAGACGCGCTATGATGCAACAGACGAGCGATTGGAACCCCCGAATATTTTCAAAGTCCCAACGTACCGATCAAGAGTAAAGTACCATTTTCCTACATTAGATTTCGTTCTAAATGCTTAATCCCTATGTAGAAACGTTAGTTAAGCAAGAATATCGTATTTTTAAAAAAATCTAATGATAGGATTTTTCAGAAAATTGAAAAAACCGTAAAATGTCAAGAGTAAAGTGCCCTTATTTTACACAATGTATCGTTCTAAATGCTTAATCCCTATGTAAAAAAGTTATTTTAGCAGGAATATGTTATTGAAAAAAATTAGAAAAATTTATTTTAGCCGTAAATCGAAAATAATGGGGACACCGGAGCTGTTCGAAGCGCCGAGCGCGCCGCGTACGCCCGAATATTTTCAAAGTCCCAACGTACCGATCAAGAGTAAAGTACCATTTTCCTACATTAGATTTCGTTCTAAATGCTTAATCCCTATGTAAAAACGTTAGTTAAGCAAGAATATCGTATTTTTAAAAAAATCTAATGATAGGATTTTCCAGAAAATTGAAAAAACCGAAAAATGTCAAGAGTAAAGTGCCATTTTCTGACATTAGATTTCGTTCTAAATGCTTAATCCCTATGTAGAAACGTTAGTTAAGCAAGAATATCGTATTTTTAAAAAAATCTAATGATAGGATTTTTCAGAAAATTGAAAAAACCGTAAAATGTCAAGAGTAAAGTGCCCTTATTTTAAACAATGTATCGTTCTAAATGCTTAATCCCTATGTAAAAAAGTTATTTAAGCAGGAATATGTTATTGAAAAAAATTAGAAAAATTTATTTTAGCCGTAAATCGAAAATAATGGATCGAGCGAATCGGTCGATTGCGCCGAGACGCGCTATGATGCAACAGACGAGCGATTGGAACGCCCGAATATTTTCAAAGTCCCAACGTACCGATCAAGAGTAAAGTACCATTTTCCTACATTAGATTTCGTTCTAAATGCTTAATCCCTATGTAAAAACGTTAGTTAAGCAAGAATATCGTATTTTTAAAAAAATCTAATGATAGGATTTTCCAGAAAATTGAAAAAACCGAAAAATGTCAAGAGTAAAGTGCCATTTTCTGACATTAGATTTCGTTCTAAATGCTTAATCCCTATGTAGAAACGTTAGTTAAGCAAGAATATCGTATTTTTAAAAAAATCTAATGATAGGATTTTTCAGAAAATTGAAAAAACCGTAAAATGTCAAGAGTAAAGTGCCCTTATTTTAAACAATGTATCGTTCTAAATGCTTAATCCCTATGTAAAAAAGTTATTTTAGCAGGAATATGTTATTGAAAAAAATTAGAAAAATTTATTTTAGCCGTAAATCGAAAATAATGGGGACACCGGAGCTGTTCGAAGCGCCGAGCGCGCCGCGTACGCCCGAATATTTTCAAAGTCCCAACGTACCGATCAAGAGTAAAGTACCATTTTCCTACATTAGATTTCGTTCTAAATGCTTAATCCCTATGTAAAAACGTTAGTTAAGCAAGAATATCGTATTTTTAAAAAAATCTAATGATAGGATTTTCCAGAAAATTGAAAAAACCGAAAAATGTCAAGAGTAAAGTGCCATTTTCTGACATTAGATTTCGTTCTAAATGCTTAATCCCTATGTAGAAACGTTAGTTAAGCAAGAATATCGTATTTTTAAAAAAATCTAATGATAGGATTTTTCAGAAAATTGAAAAAACCGTAAAATGTCAAGAGTAAAGTGCCCTTATTTTAAACAATGTATCGTTCTAAATGCTTAATCCCTATGTAAAAAAGTTATTTTAGCAGGAATATGTTATTGAAAAAAATTAGAAAAATTTATTTTAGCCGTAAATCGAAAATAATGGATCGAGCGAATCGGTCGATTGCGCCGAGACGCGCTATGATGCAACAGACGAGCGATTGGAACGCCCGAATATTTTCAAAGTCCCAACGTACCGATCAAGAGTAAAGTACCATTTTCCTACATTAGATTTCGTTCTAAATGCTTAATCCCTATGTAAAAACGTTAGTTAAGCAAGAATATCGTATTTTTAAAAAAATCTAATGATAGGATTTCCCAGAAAATTGAAAAAACCGAAAAATGTCAAGAGTAAAGTGCCATTTTCTGACATTAGATTTCGTTCTAAATGCTTAATCCCTATGTAGAAACGTTAGTTAAGCAAGAATATCGTATTTTTAAAAAAATCTAATGATAGGATTTTTCAGAAAATTGAAAAAACCGTAAAATGTCAAGAGTAAAGTGCCCTTATTTTAAACAATGTATCGTTCTAAATGCTTAATCCCTATGTAAAAAAGTTATTTTAGCAGGAATATGTTATTGAAAAAAATTAGAAAAATTTATTTTAGCCGTAAATCGAAAATAATGGGGACACCGGAGCTGTTCGAAGCGCCGAGCGCGCCGCGTACGCCCGAATATTTTCAAAGTCCCAACGTACCGATCAAGAGTAAAGTACCATTTTCCTACATTAGATTTCGTTCTAAATGCTTAATCCCTATGTAAAAACGTTAGTTAAGCAAGAATATCGTATTTTTAAAAAAATCTAATGATAGGATTTTCCAGAAAATTGAAAAAACCGAAAAATGTCAAGAGTAAAGTGCCATTTTCTGACATTAGATTTCGTTCTAAATGCTTAATCCCTATGTAGAAACGTTAGTTAAGCAAGAATATCGTATTTTTAAAAAAATCTAATGATAGGATTTTTCAGAAAATTGAAAAAACCGTAAAATGTCAAGAGTAAAGTGCCCTTACTTTAAACAATGTATCGTTCTAAATGCTTAATCCCTATGTAAAAAAGTTATTTAAGCAGGAATATGTTATTGAAAAAAATTAGAAAAATTTATTTTAGCCGTAAATCGAAAATAATGGATCGAGCGAATCGGTCGATTGCGCCGAGACGCGCTATGATGCAACAGACGAGCGATTGGAACGCCCGAATATTTTCAAAGTCCCAACGTACCGATCAAGAGTAAAGTACCATTTTCCTACATTAGATTTCGTTCTAAATGCTTAATCCCTATGTAAAAACGTTAGTTAAGCAAGAATATCGTATTTTTAAAAAAATCTAATGATAGGATTTTCCAGAAAATTGAAAAAACCGAAAAATGTCAAGAGTAAAGTGCCATTTTCTGACATTAGATTTCGTTCTAAATGCTTAATCCCTATGTAGAAACGTTAGTTAAGCAAGAATATCGTATTTTTAAAAAAATCTAATGATAGGATTTTTCAGAAAATTGAAAAAACCGTAAAATGTCAAGAGTAAAGTGCCCTTATTTTAAACAATGTATCGTTCTAAATGCTTAATCCCTATGTAAAAAAGTTATTTAAGCAGGAATATGTTATTGAAAAAAATTAGAAAAATTTATTTTAGCCGTAAATCGAAAATAATGGATCGAGCGAATCGGTCGATTGCGCCGAGACGCGCTATGATGCAACAGACGAGCGATTGGAACGCCCGAATATTTTCAAAGTCCCAACGTACCGATCAAGAGTAAAGTACCATTTTCCTACATTAGATTTCGTTCTAAATGCTTAATCCCTATGTAAAAACGTTAGTTAAGCAAGAATATCGTATTTTTAAAAAAATCTAATGATAGGATTTTCCAGAAAATTGAAAAAACCGAAAAATGTCAAGAGTAAAGTGCCATTTTCTGACATTAGATTTCGTTCTAAATGCTTAATCCCTATGTAGAAACGTTAGTTAAGCAAGAATATCGTATTTTTAAAAAAATCTAATGATAGGATTTTTCAGAAAATTGAAAAAACCGTAAAATGTCAAGAGTAAAGTGCCCTTATTTTAAACAATGTATCGTTCTAAATGCTTAATCCCTATGTAAAAAAGTTATTTTAGCAGGAATATGTTATTGAAAAAAATTAGAAAAATTTATTTTAGCCGTAAATCGAAAATAATGGGGACACCGGAGCTGTTCGAAGCGCCGAGCGCGCCGCGTACGCCCGAATATTTTCAAAGTCCCAACGTACCGATCAAGAGTAAAGTACCATTTTCCTACATTAGATTTCGTTCTAAATGCTTAATCCCTATGTAAAAACGTTAGTTAAGCAAGAATATCGTATTTTTAAAAAAATCTAATGATAGGATTTTCCAGAAAATTGAAAAAACCGAAAAATGTCAAGAGTAAAGTGCCATTTTCTGACATTAGATTTCGTTCTAAATGCTTAATCCCTATGTAGAAACGTTAGTTAAGCAAGAATATCGTATTTTTAAAAAAATCTAATGATAGGATTTTTCAGAAAATTGAAAAAACCGTAAAATGTCAAGAGTAAAGTGCCCTTACTTTAAACAATGTATCGTTCTAAATGCTTAATCCCTATGTAAAAAAGTTATTTAAGCAGGAATATGTTATTGAAAAAAATTAGAAAAATTTATTTTAGCCGTAAATCGAAAATAATGGATCGAGCGAATCGGTCGATTGCGCCGAGACGCGCTATGATGCAACAGACGAGCGATTGGAACGCCCGAATATTTTCAAAGTCCCAACGTACCGATCAAGAGTAAAGTACCATTTTCCTACATTAGATTTCGTTCTAAATGCTTAATCCCTATGTAAAAACGTTAGTTAAGCAAGAATATCGTATTTTTAAAAAAATCTAATGATAGGATTTTCCAGAAAATTGAAAAAACCGAAAAATGTCAAGAGTAAAGTGCCATTTTCTGACATTAGATTTCGTTCTAAATGCTTAATCCCTATGTAGAAACGTTAGTTAAGCAAGAATATCGTATTTTTAAAAAAATCTAATGATAGGATTTTTCAGAAAATTGAAAAAACCGTAAAATGTCAAGAGTAAAGTGCCCTTATTTTAAACAATGTATCGTTCTAAATGCTTAATCCCTATGTAAAAAAGTTATTTAAGCAGGAATATGTTATTGAAAAAAATTAGAAAAATTTATTTTAGCCGTAAATCGAAAATAATGGATCGAGCGAATCGGTCGATTGCGCCGAGACGCGCTATGATGCAACAGACGAGCGATTGGAACGCCCGAATATTTTCAAAGTCCCAACGTACCGATCAAGAGTAAAGTACCATTTTCCTACATTAGATTTCGTTCTAAATGCTTAATCCCTATGTAAAAACGTTAGTTAAGCAAGAATATCGTATTTTAAAAAAAATCTAATGATAGGATTTTCCAGAAAATTGAAAAAACCGAAAAATGTCAAGAGTAAAGTGCCATTTTCTGACATTAGATTTCGTTCTAAATGCTTAATCCCTATGTAGAAACGTTAGTTAAGCAAGAATATCGTATTTTTAAAAAAATCTAATGATAGGATTTTTCAGAAAATTGAAAAAACCGTAAAATGTCAAGAGTAAAGTGCCCTTATTTTAAACAATGTATCGTTCTAAATGCTTAATCCCTATGTAAAAAAGTTATTTTAGCAGGAATATGTTATTGAAAAAAATTAGAAAAATTTATTTTAGCCGTAAATCGAAAATAATGGATCGAGCGAATCGGTCGATTGCGCCGAGACGCGCTATGATGCAACAGACGAGCGATTGGAACGCCCGAATATTTTCAAAGTCCCAACGTACCGATCAAGAGTAAAGTACCATTTTCCTACATTAGATTTCGTTCTAAATGCTTAATCCCTATGTAAAAACGTTAGTTAAGCAAGAATATCGTATTTTTAAAAAAATCTAATGATAGGATTTTCCAGAAAATTGAAAAAACCGAAAAATGTCAAGAGTAAAGTGCCATTTTCTGACATTAGATTTCGTTCTAAATGCTTAATCCCTATGTAGAAACGTTAGTTAAGCAAGAATATCGTATTTTTAAAAAAATCTAATGATAGGATTTTTCAGAAAATTGAAAAAACCGTAAAATGTCAAGAGTAAAGTGCCCTTATTTTAAACAATGTATCGTTCTAAATGCTTAATCCCTATGTAAAAAAGTTATTTTAGCAGGAATATGTTATTGAAAAAAATTAGAAAAATTTATTTTAGCCGTAAATCGAAAATAATGGGGACACCGGAGCTGTTCGAAGCGCCGAGCGCGCCGCGTACGCCCGAATATTTTCAAAGTCCCAACGTACCGATCAAGAGTAAAGTACCATTTTCCTACATTAGATTTCGTTCTAAATGCTTAATCCCTATGTAAAAACGTTAGTTAAGCAAGAATATCGTATTTTTAAAAAAATCTAATGATAGGATTTTCCAGAAAATTGAAAAAACCGAAAAATGTCAAGAGTAAAGTGCCATTTTCTGACATTAGATTTCGTTCTAAATGCTTAATCCCTATGTAGAAACGTTAGTTAAGCAAGAATATCGTATTTTTAAAAAAATCTAATGATAGGATTTTTCAGAAAATTGAAAAAACCGTAAAATGTCAAGAGTAAAGTGCCCTTATTTTAAACAATGTATCGTTCTAAATGCTTAATCCCTATGTAAAAAAGTTATTTTAGCAGGAATATGTTATTGAAAAAAATTAGAAAAATTTATTTTAGCCGTAAATCGAAAATAATGGGGACACCGGAGCTGTTCGAAGCGCCGAGCGCGCCGCGTACGCCCGAATATTTTCAAAGTCCCAACGTACCGATCAAGAGTAAAGTACCATTTTCCTACATTAGATTTCGTTCTAAATGCTTAATCCCTATGTAAAAACGTTAGTTAAGCAAGAATATCGTATTTTTAAAAAAATCTAATGATAGGATTTTCCAGAAAATTGAAAAAACCGAAAAATGTCAAGAGTAAAGTGCCATTTTCTGACATTAGATTTCGTTCTAAATGCTTAATCCCTATGTAGAAACGTTAGTTAAGCAAGAATATCGTATTTTTAAAAAAATCTAATGATAGGATTTTTCAGAAAATTGAAAAAACCGTAAAATGTCAAGAGTAAAGTGCCCTTACTTTAAACAATGTATCGTTCTAAATGCTTAATCCCTATGTAAAAAAGTTATTTAAGCAGGAATATGTTATTGAAAAAAATTAGAAAAATTTATTTTAGCCGTAAATCGAAAATAATGGATCGAGCGAATCGGTCGATTGCGCCGAGACGCGCTATGATGCAACAGACGAGCGATTGGAACGCCCGAATATTTTCAAAGTCCCAACGTACCGATCAAGAGTAAAGTACCGTTTTCCTACATTAGATTTCGTTCTAAATGCTTAATCCCTATGTAAAAACGTTAGTTAAGCAAGAATATCGTATTTTTAAAAAAATCTAATGATAGGATTTTCCAGAAAATTGAAAAAACCGAAAAATGTCAAGAGTAAAGTGCCATTTTCTGACATTAGATTTCGTTCTAAATGCTTAATCCCTATGTAGAAACGTTAGTTAAGCAAGAATATCGTATTTTTAAAAAAATCTAATGATAGGATTTTTCAGAAAATTGAAAAAACCGTAAAATGTCAAGTAAAGTGCCCTTATTTTAAACAATGTATCGTTCTAAATGCTTAATCCCTATGTAAAAAAGTTATTTTAGCAGGAATATGTTATTGAAAAAAATTAGAAAAATTTATTTTAGCCGTAAATCGAAAATAATGGGGACACCGGAGCTGTTCGAAGCGCCGAGCGCGCCGCGTACGCCCGAATATTTTCAAAGTCCCAACGTACCGATCAAGAGTAAAGTACCATTTTCCTACATTAGATTTCGTTCTAAATGCTTAATCCCTATGTAAAAACGTTAGTTAAGCAAGAATATCGTATTTTTAAAAAAATCTAATGATAGGATTTTCCAGAAAATTGAAAAAACCGAAAAATGTCAAGAGTAAAGTGCCATTTTCTGACATTAGATTTCGTTCTAAATGCTTAATCCCTATGTAGAAATGTTAGTTAAGCAAGAATATCGTATTTTTAAAAAAATCTAATGATAGGATTTTTCAGAAAATTGAAAAAACCGTAAAATGTCAAGAGTAAAGTGCCCTTATTTTAAACAATGTATCGTTCTAAATGCTTAATCCCTATGTAAAAAAGTTATTTTAGCAGGAATATGTTATTGAAAAAAATTAGAAAAATTTATTTTAGCCGTAAATCGAAAATAATGGATCGAGCGAATCGGTCGATTGCGCCGAGACGCGCTATGATGCAACAGACGAGCGATTGGAACGCCCGAATATTTTCAAAGTCCCAACGTACCGATCAAGAGTAAAGTACCATTTTCCTACATTAGATTTCGTTCTAAATGCTTAATCCCTATGTAAAAACGTTAGTTAAGCAAGAATATCGTATTTTTAAAAAAATCTAATGATAGGATTTTCCAGAAAATTGAAAAAACCGAAAAATGTCAAGAGTAAAGTGCCATTTTCTGACATTAGATTTCGTTCTAAATGCTTAATCCCTATGTAGAAACGTTAGTTAAGCAAGAATATCGTATTTTTAAAAAAATCTAATGATAGGATTTTTCAGAAAATTGAAAAAACCGTAAAATGTCAAGAGTAAAGTGCCCTTATTTTAAACAATGTATCGTTCTAAATGCTTAATCCCTATGTAAAAAAGTTATTTTAGCAGGAATATGTTATTGAAAAAAATTAGAAAAATTTATTTTAGCCGTAAATCGAAAATAATGGGGACACCGGAGCTGTTCGAAGCGCCGAGCGCGCCGCGTACGCCCGAATATTTTCAAAGTCCCAACGTACCGATCAAGAGTAAAGTACCATTTTCCTACATTAGATTTCGTTCTAAATGCTTAATCCCTATGTAAAAACGTTAGTTAAGCAAGAATATCGTATTTTTAAAAAAATCTAATGATAGGATTTTCCAGAAAATTGAAAAAACCGAAAAATGTCAAGAGTAAAGTGCCATTTTCTGACATTAGATTTCGTTCTAAATGCTTAATCCCTATGTAGAAACGTTAGTTAAGCAAGAATATCGTATTTTTAAAAAAATCTAATGATAGGATTTTTCAGAAAATTGAAAAAACCGTAAAATGTCAAGAGTAAAGTGCCCTTATTTTAAACAATGTATCGTTCTAAATGCTTAATCCCTATGTAAAAAAGTTATTTAAGCAGGAATATGTTATTGAAAAAAATTAGAAAAATTTATTTTAGCCGTAAATCGAAAATAATGGATCGAGCGAATCGGTCGATTGCGCCGAGACGCGCTATGATGCAACAGACGAGCGATTGGAACGCCCGAATATTTTCAAAGTCCCAACGTACCGATCAAGAGTAAAGTACCATTTTCCTACATTAGATTTCGTTCTAAATGCTTAATCCCTATGTAAAAACGTTAGTTAAGCAAGAATATCGTATTTTTAAAAAAATCTAATGATAGGATTTTCCAGAAAATTGAAAAAACCGAAAAATGTCAAGAGTAAAGTGCCATTTTCTGACATTAGATTTCGTTCTAAATGCTTAATCCCTATGTAGAAACGTTAGTTAAGCAAGAATATCGTATTTTTAAAAAAATCTAATGATAGGATTTTTCAGAAAATTGAAAAAACCGTAAAATGTCAAGAGTAAAGTGCCCTTATTTTAAACAATGTATCGTTCTAAATGCTTAATCCCTATGTAAAAAAGTTATTTTAGCAGGAATATGTTATTGAAAAAAATTAGAAAAATTTATTTTAGCCGTAAATCGAAAATAATGGGGACACCGGAGCTGTTCGAAGCGCCGAGCGCGCCGCGTACGCCCGAATATTTTCAAAGTCCCAACGTACCGATCAAGAGTAAAGTACCATTTTCCTACATTAGATTTCGTTCTAAATGCTTAATCCCTATGTAAAAACGTTAGTTAAGCAAGAATATCGTATTTTTAAAAAAATCTAATGATAGGATTTTCCAGAAAATTGAAAAAACCGAAAAATGTCAAGAGTAAAGTGCCATTTTCTGACATTAGATTTCGTTCTAAATGCTTAATCCCTATGTAGAAACGTTAGTTAAGCAAGAATATCGTATTTTTAAAAAAATCTAATGATAGGATTTTTCAGAAAATTGAAAAAACCGTAAAATGTCAAGAGTAAAGTGCCCTTACTTTAAACAATGTATCGTTCTAAATGCTTAATCCCTATGTAAAAAAGTTATTTAAGCAGGAATATGTTATTGAAAAAAATTAGAAAAATTTATTTTAGCCGTAAATCGAAAATAATGGATCGAGCGAATCGGTCGATTGCGCCGAGACGCGCTATGATGCAACAGACGAGCGATTGGAACGCCCGAATATTTTCAAAGTCCCAACGTACCGATCAAGAGTAAAGTACCATTTTCCTACATTAGATTTCGTTCTAAATGCTTAATCCCTATGTAAAAACGTTAGTTAAGCAAGAATATCGTATTTTTAAAAAAATCTAATGATAGGATTTTCCAGAAAATTGAAAAAACCGAAAAATGTCAAGAGTAAAGTGCCATTTTCTGACATTAGATTTCGTTCTAAATGCTTAATCCCTATGTAGAAACGTTAGTTAAGCAAGAATATCGTATTTTTAAAAAAATCTAATGATAGGATTTTTCAGAAAATTGAAAAAACCGTAAAATGTCAAGAGTAAAGTGCCCTTATTTTAAACAATGTATCGTTCTAAATGCTTAATCCCTATGTAAAAAAGTTATTTAAGCAGGAATATGTTATTGAAAAAAATTAGAAAAATTTATTTTAGCCGTAAATCGAAAATAATGGATCGAGCGAATCGGTCGATTGCGCCGAGACGCGCTATGATGCAACAGACGAGCGATTGGAACGCCCGAATATTTTCAAAGTCCCAACGTACCGATCAAGAGTAAAGTACCATTTTCCTACATTAGATTTCGTTCTAAATGCTTAATCCCTATGTAAAAACGTTAGTTAAGCAAGAATATCGTATTTTTAAAAAAATCTAATGATAGGATTTTCCAGAAAATTGAAAAAACCGAAAAATGTCAAGAGTAAAGTGCCATTTTCTGACATTAGATTTCGTTCTAAATGCTTAATCCCTATGTAGAAACGTTAGTTAAGCAAGAATATCGTATTTTTAAAAAAATCTAATGATAGGATTTTTCAGAAAATTGAAAAAACCGTAAAATGTCAAGAGTAAAGTGCCCTTATTTTAAACAATGTATCGTTCTAAATGCTTAATCCCTATGTAAAAAAGTTATTTAAGCAGGAATATGTTATTGAAAAAAATTAGAAAAATTTATTTTAGCCGTAAATCGAAAATAATGGATCGAGCGAATCGGTCGATTGCGCCGAGACGCGCTATGATGCAACAGACGAGCGATTGGAACGCCCGAATATTTTCAAAGTCCCAACGTACCGATCAAGAGTAAAGTACCATTTTCCTACATTAGATTTCGTTCTAAATGCTTAATCCCTATGTAAAAACGTTAGTTAAGCAAGAATATCGTATTTTTAAAAAAATCTAATGATAGGATTTTCCAGAAAATTGAAAAAACCGAAAAATGTCAAGAGTAAAGTGCCATTTTCTGACATTAGATTTCGTTCTAAATGCTTAATCCCTATGTAGAAACGTTAGTTAAGCAAGAATATCGTATTTTTAAAAAAATCTAATGATAGGATTTTTCAGAAAATTGAAAAAACCGTAAAATGTCAAGAGTAAAGTGCCCTTATTTTAAACAATGTATCGTTCTAAATGCTTAATCCCTATGTAAAAAAGTTATTTTAGCAGGAATATGTTATTGAAAAAAATTAGAAAAATTTATTTTAGCCGTAAATCGAAAATAATGGATCGAGCGAATCGGTCGATTGCGCCGAGACGCGCTATGATGCAACAGACGAGCGATTGGAACGCCCGAATATTTTCAAAGTCCCAACGTACCGATCAAGAGTAAAGTACCATTTTCCTACATTAGATTTCGTTCTAAATGCTTAATCCCTATGTAAAAACGTTAGTTAAGCAAGAATATCGTATTTTTAAAAAAATCTAATGATAGGATTTCCCAGAAAATTGAAAAAACCGAAAAATGTCAAGAGTAAAGTGCCATTTTCTGACATTAGATTTCGTTCTAAATGCTTAATCCCTATGTAGAAACGTTAGTTAAGCAAGAATATCGTATTTTTAAAAAAATCTAATGATAGGATTTTTCAGAAAATTGAAAAAACCGTAAAATGTCAAGAGTAAAGTGCCCTTATTTTAAACAATGTATCGTTCTAAATGCTTAATCCCTATGTAAAAAAGTTATTTAAGCAGGAATATGTTATTGAAAAAAATTAGAAAAATTTATTTTAGCCGTAAATCGAAAATAATGGATCGAGCGAATCGGTCGATTGCGCCGAGACGCGCTATGATGCAACAGACGAGCGATTGGAACCCCCGAATATTTTCAAAGTCCCAACGTACCGATCAAGAGTAAAGTACCATTTTCCTACATTAGATTTCGTTCTAAATGCTTAATCCCTATGTAAAAACGTTAGTTAAGCAAGAATATCGTATTTTTAAAAAAATCTAATGATAGGATTTTTCAGAAAATTGAAAAAACCGTAAAATGTCAAGAGTAAAGTGCCCTTATTTTAAACAATGTATCGTTCTAAATGCTTAATCCCTATGTAAAAAAGTTATTTTAGCAGGAATATGTTATTGAAAAAAATTAGAAAAATTTATTTTAGCCGTAAATCGAAAATAATGGATCGAGCGAATCGGTCGATTGCGCCGAGACGCGCTATGATGCAACAGACGAGCGATTGGAACGCCCGAATATTTTCAAAGTCCCAACGTACCGATCAAGAGTAAAGTACCATTTTCCTACATTAGATTTCGTTCTAAATGCTTAATCCCTATGTAAAAACGTTAGTTAAGCAAGAATATCGTATTTTTAAAAAAATCTAATGATAGGATTTTCCAGAAAATTGAAAAAACCGAAAAATGTCAAGAGTAAAGTGCCATTTTCTGACATTAGATTTCGTTCTAAATGCTTAATCCCTATGTAGAAACGTTAGTTAAGCAAGAATATCGTATTTTTAAAAAAATCTAATGATAGGATTTTTCAGAAAATTGAAAAAACCGTAAAATGTCAAGAGTAAAGTGCCCTTATTTTAAACAATGTATCGTTCTAAATGCTTAATCCCTATGTAAAAAAGTTATTTTAGCAGGAATATGTTATTGAAAAAAATTAGAAAAATTTATTTTAGCCGTAAATCGAAAATAATGGATCGAGCGAATCGGTCGATTGCGCCGAGACGCGCTATGATGCAACAGACGAGCGATTGGAACGCCCGAATATTTTCAAAGTCCCAACGTACCGATCAAGAGTAAAGTACCATTTTCCTACATTAGATTTCGTTCTAAATGCTTAATCCCTATGTAAAAACGTTAGTTAAGCAAGAATATCGTATTTTTAAAAAAATCTAATGATAGGATTTCCCAGAAAATTGAAAAAACCGAAAAATGTCAAGAGTAAAGTGCCATTTTCTGACATTAGATTTCGTTCTAAATGCTTAATCCCTATGTAGAAACGTTAGTTAAGCAAGAATATCGTATTTTTAAAAAAATCTAATGATAGGATTTTTCAGAAAATTGAAAAAACCGTAAAATGTCAAGTAAAGTGCCCTTATTTTAAACAATGTATCGTTCTAAATGCTTAATCCCTATGTAAAAAAGTTATTTTAGCAGGAATATGTTATTGAAAAAAATTAGAAAAATTTATTTTAGCCGTAAATCGAAAATAATGGGGACACCGGAGCTGTTCGAAGCGCCGAGCGCGCCGCGTACGCCCGAATATTTTCAAAGTCCCAACGTACCGATCAAGAGTAAAGTACCATTTTCCTACATTAGATTTCGTTCTAAATGCTTAATCCCTATGTAAAAACGTTAGTTAAGCAAGAATATCGTATTTTTAAAAAAATCTAATGATAGGATTTTCCAGAAAATTGAAAAAACCGAAAAATGTCAAGAGTAAAGTGCCCTTATTTTAAACATTATATCGTTCTAAATGCTTAATCCCTATGTAAAAAAGTTATCTAAGCAAGAATATGTTATTGAAAAAAATTAGAAAAATTTATTTTAGCCGTAAATCGAAAAGAAGTCTGTTCGTTTCTCTGTCTCTCTCGCGCGATCGAACTATCGATGTTTCCCGACAAACTATTGGAAGTTTAATTAAACTTTATACATGAAATTACTCGTTTTGATCCCCGCTACACAGCCGTATACTTTTTATAATTTTGTGGAATCGGGAACCTTGAAATATTTATCATAACGCGGATCGACTGTCTCTGTCTCTTTCTAGATCGGAAGAATCGATGTTTCCCGGCAAACTATTGGGAGTTTAATTAAACTTTATACATGAAATTACTCGTTCTGATCCCCGCTACACAGCCGTAAACTTTTTATAAATTTGTGGAATCGGGAACCTCGAAATATTTATCATAACGCGGATCGACTGTCTCTGTCTCTTTCTAGATCGGAAGAATCGATGTTTCCCGGAAAACTATTGGGAGTTTAATTAAACTTTATACATGAAATTACTCGTTCTGATCCCCGCTACACAGCCGTATACTTTTTATAATTTTGTGGAATCGGGAACCTCGAAATATTTATCATAACGCGGATCGACTGTCTCTGTCTCTTTCTAGATCGGAAGAAT
>NW_027476266.1:237500-245000 GCF_051020955.1 Megalopta genalis | reverse complement strand
CTTCGCGAAGAGCGAGCCGACCTTGTCACTTATGTAGTTGCAGTGGGTTCGAACACCCATGCCCCTATCAAAGTGAACGCCGAGGTACTTGACGAAGGGTTTGAAACTTAAGGGCTTACTTCCGATCCGAATGGTCGGTGGCCTTCTAACTAGGTCTAATTTTGAAGCGCGGACTGCCGTGCGTTTACGGTCTGGGCGCGATCCTCCCCGTCGGCCTATTTTGTCTCTCTGAATATATCCGCTGCGTAGGACAATTGCCTCGGATTTCTTCTCGGAGATCTCTAATTTTGCTGATCTGCACCAACTTAGGATCAGGTCAACAACTCGTTGACCCTCGATCTCTAGGTCTCTACGGCAGTTTCCGCCCACGAGGACGATGAGGTCGTCCGCGTAGGCGACGAATCTATTCTCAACTGAGGCCTCGAGAGACCTCAGGAGATCGTCGAACATCAGGTTCCAACACGCCGGACCGAGGACGGAGCCTTGTGGGCACCCCCTCGTCGCGCGCTTGGAGACTCTTTCCGTTCCGACGGTGATACTGACTTTGCGGTCCTCGAAGTAGTTGGAGACCACTTCGAAGACGTTGCGCGGGCAGTCTCGATCCCTAAGACTCTTCAAAACTAAGGGCCACCAGACGTTATCGAAGGCTCCGGAAATGTCGAATAGCAGCGCTATCACATGCCGATGCTCCATGGCATCAACCATGCGGCGCAGCTCGACAATTGCATCTTCAGTCGACTTTCCGCGCATGAAGCCGTACTGTCTGCTGGAGATGCGTCCCGTTGCCATCGCCGTCTGTTCGAGTCGGCTCTTAAGGAGCTTCTCGAAGGTTTTCCCTACGACGGAGAGGAGACAGATCGGTCGGTAGGACTTCGGGTCCTTCACGTCCTTGCCCTCTCCCTTCAGGAGCACTCTGAGGGAGCCCTCCTTCCAGGTGGGGGGAAAGACGCCCCAACGAAGGCACCCGTTGAAGAGGCGAACTAATTGTCCTAACACTATTTTCGCGGCGGCCTTCAGCGCTCGGACCTCGACGAGGTCCGGCCCTGGTGCCTTGTCGTTTCCAAACGTGCGAATCGCATCCGCGACCTCGTCCGGTGAAAACGGAGAGGCGTCCGCGGTGTTTGGCGCGATTCGCACGTTCTCCCTAACTACTTGCTGCGCGGGCGTGTCGTCTTCTGTCCGGTCGTCCGGGACGTGTGCTTCCAGAAGGGTGTTGGCTGTTTCTACCGCGCTCATAGTGTTGTCGTTAGCTCGCCGGAGGGTGCTGAGCACCCTCTCGACACGGAACTTGTTCGCTTGCAGCTTGTACACGATGCCCCAAGGCTCCGTGTTCCCGTGCGACGACACAAAGTTTCGCCAACTCTCGAATTTCGCCCTCTTCACCTCTCTGCTGTAGTTCCGCAACGAAGTGCGGTACTCCAGCAGTTTTAGGAGGCGTGAGGACTCATTTCTTTCCCTCTGGAAGGCACGCCTCTTTCGGTAGACAGCCTTCTTCATGCCCGTCAGCTCTTTCGTCCACCACGGATTGGACTTTCTAAATCTACGCTTTCTCGGCATCGACGCGGTGCAGGCATCCTTGATGATGTCTGTGAGCGTTTCTGCCATTCCTATAGTTTCCTCCGCTGACTCCAGGCTCAGGACTTCGAGCCTCGATCGTGAAAGATCGGACAGGGTCTCGGAGAATCGCTCCCAGTCGGCTCGACGAGTGTCGAACCGAGAGTTCGCGACTCCGCGATTCCCCGTCGCGGCTCTGGGTGCCCGCAACCTAATGTCAACGGCGTTGTGGTCGCTGGTCGTCCACGCACACCTTACGTTCCAGCTCCTGATGAACGGAGACATGGAAGGCGACGCCAGGGTTACGTCGATGTATGACGACCCGGTTGGCGTCCAGAAGGTAGGTGGTTGAGCTGCGTCGTTCACAACGTCCATGCTAAACGCGGCAATCAGAGTCTCGAATTGAGCTCCTTTCTCGTCTGTGCCCCGGGGGCTCCAGAGCGAGGATTGCGCGTTAGCGTCTGTAGAAACTAAAAGTCTCTCCCCCCTCAGTGCGCAGAACACCTTCTCAAGGTGGCTGAGGTGCTTTTCTATTTCGTCGCGGTGCTGGAAATAGCACGACACCGCGTAAAAGGAAAAGCCGGGTGCTAGCACTTCCGCACAGGCGCAGTGGGAGTTGCTGAGCTGCGAGACGAAGATCATGTCGAAGTTGGGGTTGCAGACGGCAACAGCCGCCCACGGGGGTTGTGGTTCGGCTGCCGCCAACCTCACTCCGGACCCTAAACCACTAATCCTATGTCGCGTGCCCAGCTGGCTGACGTATGCCTCCTGCAATAGCAGGACGTCTAGCCGCTTCTGGGCAATGAGCTCGCGTACCTCTCCGGTGACCGCAGCTGAACGTCTCATGTTCAGCTGCAGTATCCTAATTTCGGGGATATTTTTGGGTGGGGGCCTAACAACCATAATCAGTTCGGGAGAGCGACTGATTTATGGCAGCTATATACGCGGGGCAGTCCTTGCTCGTCACGCAGTGGGAGGAGGGTTTCTTACCCCTCATGCAGTTCACGCAGGTGGCCGGCTTTTCTTTCTTCGGGCAGGTCTTGATCCCGTGCCCCGCCTCCGCGCAGTGGCCGCAGGTCTCCTTCTCGGCCTTGCAGAACTTGGCAGGATGGCCGAATCCCTGGCACTTATAGCACCTGGTCACGCTGACGTGGTCCCGGACCCTGCAGCAGTTCCAGCCCACGTACAGCCTCTCCTTGGAGACCAGGAGGTCCCGGGCACGCTTGCTGACCTCGAATATCAGGTTGCAGCGGTCCCTGGTTTTATCACCGCTCCTGTAAACTAGGTTAATCTCCTTGGAGAGGCTGGCCGCTTCCTCTTTGCTGAGGTTCTGCTGCAGGATCGCTGCGGTCGTCTCCTTGGGGTCCTCCTGGGTCCGCGGGACATCGAAGACGATGATCCGCGGGTTCCGCTTGGCCGGAGCTCCTACGATAAAACCGGCAGCTTTTAGTTTTTGGTGCGCCATTAAGGTTGCCACGTCGGTGTTCTTTGACGTGACCAGCGCGATGCCTGAACCCTGCACCCTGCGGACGCCCTTGATTTGCAGGCCGTCCGCTCTTGGCGAGACCAGCTCGAAGACCGCCTCCTTTGTCTTCGAGCTGTCCTCGTATTTGCTGGTGTCTGCCGGCGTGATGATGACCACGTTGGGGGGGTCCTGCTTCTGCGTGGACCTGGCTGCCGTAGCGGACCTGACGCCGACGCGTTCGGCATACGTTGTCGGCTTTTTGGGGGCGGCGGCTGCGGCGGCGGCGACGGCGACGGCTTTGTCCTGGAGCGCCTGGCAGGAACGCTTGCACTCCTTGGACTCGGCCTGGACTGCCTCAAGACGTCCCTCCAGCCTGCTGCTGTAAACGAGGGCTTTAATGAGTAAGTCGTTAAACTTGGCGGCCTGTGTGCACAGGGCGTGCACCACAGTGGACGGGATGTCGTTTCCTGGAAGCGTAATTTCATTAGTAAGCTGCCTATAAGCTTTGGCAGCGTGGGCTCTGAGGGCTGCCACGGTCGTGTCCTCGTCCTCCGAGTTGGCCCGGCACGGCTCCTCTGCTGTCTCCTGCGTGGTTTGTGCTGTCTGTGTTGTCTGTGTTGTTTGTTTATCCCTTTTCTTTTTCTTCTTCTTCTTTATGACCTCCGCAGGCTTCCGGAAGCAGAGGGGCGCGTCCGAGTTGGCTGCCTCGGTCTCCGAGTCCGTGGCCAGACATCGTTTCTGACGGCGGCGGGAGTCGGTCCCCGAAGAGGCGACCTCCATTGTGGAGCCGCGTCAAGGCCTCTGAAAATGTAGATGTTAGCCACAAAAAAAAAAAAAAAAAAAAAAAAAAAAAAAAAAAAAAAAAAAAAAAAAAAAAAAAAAAAAAAAAAAAAAAAAAAAAAAAAATTTGTTAAAAAGTCCTGAAATTTTTAAACAATTGTTTAAAAATTGTTTAAACAATTTGTTTAAACAATAGTTTAAACAATTGTCTAGTGTCCGTCCTTTTCTGCGTGTTCACTTTCGAATTTCGCGCACTGCGGTCTTTGTGAGTCTATGGTGGAAACTCGAGCTTCAATTTCGGCCCCCGGAGGTAATTGCTGCCAACCTTCGAAAAATTTTTGAAGTTGGCAGCAGTGGTCCTTTTTTTCCGTAGAGAGTTTCCTCTCTACTCGGCGGCGGCCAATCAGCGCGCGCGACACCGCTACCGCAGCGCTACCCACGCCGACGGTGGCGTCTCGAAGCTCGAGGTGGGTTTTCGATTTATTTTCCTGTTTTTGCACTTTCACAGTTTTTACACGATTGTCACAATTTGGGTCTCAAATTAAGCGTCTTCACAAATAAATAGTTTCCACGTAAACAGTTTGTTCGTGGGATCGATATTCCCGGAGGAATCCGGTCCCAAAGTCCGGCGTGCCGAGCACGTGGCGTGGATTTTTCCGGCACTGTTTTTTCGCACAATTGACACCAGAACTGCACAATTTATATATCCAGCGGATCGTCTTGGCCTCCTCTTCCCTTTGAACACCCTCTCGGAATTTTCCCTCAAGTTCTGCTACAGGAATCTCGGTTGAACGACGGAGCGATGTGACGGCGCGTCCTCTCCCTGCGACACCTGGCGGCAGAGTAGTAGATAGGGACAGATGGGAATCTCGTTAATCCATTCATGCGCGTCACTAATTAGATGACGAGGCATTTGGCTATTTTTTTTTTTTTTTTTTTTTTTTTTTTTTTTTTTTTTTTTTTTCCGGGGATACGAGCCGGTGACTGGTGGCCGCATTGCCCCGTTATTACGCCTATATGGTAGGCGGCACCAATTTGTTCCCCCTTTCCGGTCCCTTACCCGATGCCCGACCGGTCGAACCGCGTAGGTGTTAGGCGGTTCGTCCGCGTAGATGTCCTGCGGTTAAACAATCCCCAGGCTGCCAATCCTCCGACCAAGACCCTCGAGGCGATCACCTTGAGGTCACGCTGGCCCATCAATCCCGCGCCCAGTAGGCCCCTGCATGACTTCGCGCTCCATAGTCCTCTCAGCGACAAAGTGGCAGAGAATACGCTGACATCCTCCGTGCCGTTGCTAGAAGCAACTGCACGTCGGAAGCTGGCGTTGTCAGCGTAATACTGGACCTTACGCTTATGCGCAAGATCCAGGATTGTCTGTTCACTAACCACTTGCGCATCGAGGACCATGCACTCACCGTCCTTGCATGCTACCAAATCTGGCTTTCTCATTCCCTCATCGGTGGGGATCTTCGGCTCGCGCGCTACCTGAAAACCCCTTTGCACTAAACCACGTGCAAGATAGTCGACTACAGCGTCGTGCCTTCTTATCCGCCCATCATGGGTGCGGTGGCACTGCTGTAGGACGTGGTTAAGGGTTTCAGGCACCGCGCAGCCAGCCCTGCAGAGCCTGTCCTGTCTTCGGCCCCTAGATGTTCGGGACCTAGTCGGAAGGGCGTTGATCCGCAACTTGCAGGAGTTGACGAAGTCTCGTCCCGACAAGAAGCGGGTCCCCTCCGCGACCCATCTGTGCTGCCCCGGGACCCTCTTCGACTCTTTCAAAGCGCTGCCATCGACACTCCCGTGAAGAGCATTCGCCCAACGGCGCGCTTCCCTCTCGGGAGTGTCGATGACCTCGCCGTGATCCATCAGGCGCTGCTGCGCCCTCTGGATCTCGAGTCGAAGATAGTCCCCCGGCAGCCCAGACGCGGCCTCAGAAGACAAGGACAGTTCCTTCAGGCGGCTAAGCCGAATCCTGGGCATACTCCACCGAAGCGAAGCAATACCCAGGCCTCCCGAACCGATGGCGGAATGGAAATAGGCCTTAGATGTATCGGCCGGTAAATTGAGCCACTTCCTCACCGCACCACGCACCGCCACGTCACACCGATTGAGTTTCCCCAATCCCACAGACCCCAACGACGCCGCATAAAACAAGCTTGGCAACAGGAATATTCGCAGAGCGAATAGTCGCTGTTGCGGCTTAAGCGGTGCACGGGAGATCTTAGCCAAATCAGCGACCAACGAGACTGACGGGTCGGAACGCAGACGACCGTCTGGAGTAAAGGGAATACCCAAATACTGCCAGGCGTCCGTCCGCTTCATCGCCACCAGCTTCTGACTACCGAGGGTGAAGTTGCCCTCATCCACGGTAGTCTTCTTCTGGTGGGGAACCGTTCCGATCGAGATGGTAAAAGACTTACCGACATTAACGGACATGCCGCATGATGCCAGGAAGCCCTCCGTACAGTCAAGCAATCGCTGAAGGCCCGTTGCCGTTGAGGCTGCTAGGATTAGGTCGTCGGCGAAGGCTGCCGACCCGATCCTCACCCCGTCGATATCCGCCCCGATGTCTGGGGGGAGGCTCCTGAGGAGTCTGTCCATCACCATGTTGAATATGCCGGGGGACATCGGGTCTCCTTGCCTCACGCCATGCATCGGATGGATGGCATGAGAGTGCCAACCACCCGACACAATGGTCGTGAGGGCTTCGGAGTACACCGACCCGACATACTCAATCATGGGAGCGGGACAGCCCCTCAGCTCGAGCGTTTGTAATATCGCGCGGTGAGAAACGGTGTCGAAAGCCTTCGCGACGTCAACCGACGCAACAAAAAGCGGTTTATGACGCGCGTGGGAGTGGCGTAGCAGCAAGTCCAGCAAGAACACGTTGTCCGCACACCCGTCTGTCCTACGGAACGCTCTCTGCCTCCCATCCAATCCGATCAATCGACCCATCCGCCTAGCCAGGACCTTGTGGAATCCTCGCACAAGCGTCGAGGCGACGGTGATGGGTCGAAAATCAGACGGAGAAGAAGGCAGTCCGGTTTTAGGAATAAGCACGGTCCTGGCGTCCCTTAGATGAATAGGGAGTCTGCGGCACCACATAATGAGGTTATAGATCCTTTGCAAAACCTCAAGGGGGGTTTTACAAAGGAGTCTCGCAGACAGACCGTCAGGACCAGGTGCTGTCTTCCTACCCGGAAGCGCCCTCCGTAGTTCATCCGGATTAACAGGAGACCACAGAGAGGAGATGGTGTCCTCTCGGTTTTCACGCGGAGGACAACTATCGCGCGCACCGGTCATAAGGGCCTCCCAATAGGGAACCATAACATCCTGAGGGATGCCATGGTCACCTACGGGGCCATCCCTTATGACATCCAGACAGCGCCGGGGGTCCTTACGCCATAGCTCTTGAACTATGCCGTAATTCTTCCGGCGCTGCTTGCGTCGCGAGAGCGGTTCCTCCGGTTGCGCTCGGCGGCATCGACGCACGACTCTCGCTGCTCGAGGTAGCGGAAAGATATCCGCCAGGTAAGCGGTGAGCCTTTCCAGAATATCCCCGCGGTCCTCTCTTCCGACCAGGGCACAGATTTCATCCAGGGTATCAGCCTGGAATCCATCGCACCCTAGTGGTTCAAGGCCGCGGAAATACTCTAGGAAGACCCGATCGCTATCCTGAACCTCCACCGCGAGGTCGGGCG